>NC_134488.1:84186711-84486711 GCF_040206685.1 Ascaphus truei
AAAAAAAAAAATTAAAAATGGCATTAGGAGTTAAAAAAACAAAAGGCAGATAATATTATCTAATACAGCGGTGCTCAAAGTGGGGGGTGCGAGATTACCGGCGGGGGGGCGGGGGATTTACAGAGGCCCCGCGCGCTTCCCGAAGGCACTTAAATTAAGTGCCGGGGGAGCTGCAGGGCCTCTATAAACCTATTACCTTGATTCAGCCGGCATCTGGAGACACGTCGCCATGGCAACGCAACGTCAAATGACGCCGCGGGGTCATGTGACGTCACGTTTCTAGGGCGACGTGACGTCATGACGTCCAGACGCCGGGAATCAACGTAAGGAGGAGGAGGGAGGGGGGCGCGCGGAGAGGAGGACATCCGGCAGGGGGGCGCAGAGAAAAATGTTTGCGCCCCCCTGATCTAATACTACAGAACTGATTTATTTAAAAAAAAAAAACGTGCGTTTTCATGTTTTGCTGCTTTAGTAAGCGACGTATGCTTTCTACTATGTTTTCCATCTATCTTTTTTTATCATATTGACAGCCTGCACATTACTGCTTTTTTGTTTGCTAAAAAAAATCACGGCTGCAGTTTCTTCCTGTTAAAACAATAGGGATGAGGAAAGTGCATATAAATGCTTATTTTGTGGATTATTAAAGAATTGAATTTTCGCTTTATTGTTTTTTTTTGAGGGGCGATAAATATGCCAGCAGGATCCTTAATACTTTACAATGCAATTCCTTTATTTTATATATTTATATATTTTATCATGTGTATGTAGACCCTCCCCCTTTTGGGGACTACTATTTCAGTTAGGAGGTTAACAGCTTTAGTGGGTTAACTGTGTGGACTCACTCAGGTTACTCCCCTCCCATCATGTGATGTAGGATGACTGTGCAGAAGGGATGCCACACCCTTGTATGACTTGTGACCCATGATGTCATAATAGGAAGTATAGAGGGTGTGACGTTAGGAGTAGCCAGCCTCATATAATAAAAGTGAAGCCCGGCTGGCTGCCCCAATACTGTGTGTAATGGCCGCCTCTGTGAGGCTCATTTGGCTGTATGTAATGTATTGTGTAGAACCTCTTCCAGATGAGAGCTATGTCACTGTGTGATATCTGAAGGGGCAAAACTGTATGAATTGGGTAACAGGGACTGTGTAATAAAAAGCACTTTTATCCCTATGTTAGCATGTTCCCAATCACAGTTGAATACAATACACAAAACGGCCTGTCCCTCAGTGACGACGTCACTGAGGAAGCATTGGCGAAACGCGTTTGACGTTTTTTGGCCATTACAAGCCACCATAGTGAGGACTTGATCCCCCTGTACTATCTGGCTCGGCGATCCCGCCGTCTGCGCATGCGCACGCGCACCGGAGCAGGGAGCTGAAATCTGTGTATGCTGAGGGACAGGCCGTTTTGAGGAGGACATAGCCTGTGCACGGGCTTTTGGAAACTCTCAACCCCAGCCACCCGAAGTGAAGATCAACACAGCAATCATCTGCCAACAGGGAAACAGCCAGGACAAACCACCCCAACCCAGGAAGGGATTCGTTGTGGAGTCTGGCAGCATCTCCTCTCTATGCCTGAAATTATCGGCCGCTTGTAAGTGTTCAATCTCTTTTTTTCCATTGTTAATAAATTTTATTGCACTATTTTTTTCCCTTTATTTTTTTTGCTAAGGAGGATACCAGGAGGCTTTTCCTCACCCTCAACAAAATACAGCTATATAAAGAGAAGAGTACAAGAATTCAAGATATTAGACATTCTGATGTGTGTGTCTCCTTTCATTCAGCAGTATCTTTCAATCTCCATTGATCTCCTAACACCCCTACTCTCCCCCCCCCCTCCTTAATCAAACGAAGAGCTGTGTATAATCACTGTGTTGGTCCCTTACTGTGGTCCCCTCTCTTCTCTCCCTTACTTATATACTTTAAACGCCGTGGAGCCACAAGCAGAGCAACGCGCCGGAGGACCCCCCTTTTTTTCTACCAGTATCCACACAGAGGTTGGTGAATCACCTCTGACAGACTCAGGCTGCGGAACTGCATTGTGCCAAGGACAGGAGCCATATACTGAACAGTAGGATAACTCTTTTTTGGCGTAACTTTTCTCTCTTTTATATCACTGCCCCTAGTTGAGGCTAGATTCTTCTCCCCCAGACCCTAGTTGGTGAGTGTACATTGTGGTTGTGTATTTTGTATGTTTGCTGACTTGCCAGAATAAACTTTTGTTTATTCCACTATTGTGTTCTGTCTGATGATAGTGATCCCGGTGGTTTTGGCACCAGTTAATATATACAGAAGACTAGTCTGGTTTTATTCAAGAGGCCCAATTATGGTGTACTAAGGGAGGACAGACTCCAGCCCCGCCATAGCACATATAGACTGGGGAAATAGAGTGGTTATACACATTATCATTAGTAGCAGTAATTATCTATAAGCCTCCATCGGTGCATTGCAATGTGAGGTGAGATACAATGATGGAGACCAAATATTTCCAGGTTTACATATACTGGTACAAAACATTGTTAACATTACTATTATATATCTAATCACAATGACATGTAGTACAGATGCTACTGTTCTAATCTACGTGAGTCAAGTGCCATAAATAGCTGTGTGAGGCACAAATAGAGCTGACTCTACCCAGGAGAATGAAGTGACTTGTATTTAATAATAAATCCAGCAGAAAAGTTATCAGTTTTCATTAGATGTGAAATAGTTCAATAAACTTCTATTTAACCTCATTACAGACCCTTCTAGCAACAAACAGATAAATGGAATATAAAAAGAAATGTATTTAAAACTAATAGGTACATCTTGTAAGAAGAAGAAGTTAGGTAGCGCTGAAGTCAGTGTGGCTTCCCGTGTCATTGCGCTGGAATTGCGCTATCCCACTTTATAAATAAGGGCATTAGAGTAGTATTTCTGGCTTTTTTTAACCAACATGAAAGTTCATTATAGATTCATGTATAGCGTACAGAGCTTTCAAAACCCCGTAGGTTTCCCAGTACATTGGTCTCACAAGCTACAACTAATCTACATTTCACCAATATGGCTGCTAGTACTCTGAACTAGACTGGCTTTTTGTTATACTGTACACGCTGTGTAAAACTAAACTTATTGTAATAATAAAAATACAATAAAAACACATTCACTGCTGGATCAACCAGCCACCCATGCTTCCCTAGTCATAAAAATGGTTTTGGTTAAAGTTGGGACTTGTGTTTTACTATGTAAACAAACTGATTACATTTTGGTAATATATTGTATCCAATATCTTTAGAGAGATTTGTACTGTTTTGTAGACCCTAAACACACTTTCTCTTAGTCTCTTTATATTTAAGTAATGGGACACAATTAAAGCTGCAGTCCAAGCAATATCCTACATGTGTGTTTTTCATTTTAATAAATCAGTTCCGTACTATGAGAAAATACTTATAGACAAAAATAGTCCTCTTTGGCGCTGGAATCCTGGTACTTGATGTTTTTTTTCTCTCCGATGACTATGTTGGAAAGAATACGACAGAAAAACATATGCTTCAATACTAGGCTGACCATACGTACCGTTTTAAACGGGACAGTACCTTTTTTTTATATATCCCGACCGTACCATCATTTTAATATAAATGTCAATTTTGTCGTGTTTTTAATAAACTATATATAGTTTTTAATTTTTTGTAAAAAACTGAACACGGGTTGTTTATTTCTCAAAAGGCTCTATGCTAATCAATGCGTACAGTAAAACCACTAGTGTGACGAAAGAGGAAGTTCCATTTACTTTATCCAATCAGGGCCAGGCTTCTTGCCCAGAGAGAGAACAGCGCTAGTAAGAGACGGAGCAAACGCGTGCTCGCTGCTTAGTATGATTGGAGTCCCACATTGTACTCATATCGTTGTTTCCTTAGCGTTGGCAGCTGGCAAACTGATCCCCCACCACTGAACCTACTAGAAATCCATTGTGCTTCTGACTCAATAAAGTAAATGCACTGTAGTGGGGTGTGGGGATAAATAAAACTTTTGTTATCGTTTTACTTTTTCATGAATACGGAATATTACATAACCCTATCTAGTTTTTGCCATCCCAATGTCCCGTTTTTGTCTCAAGGAAATACGGTCAGCCTATTCAATACATTATATATATATATATATATAATAAATAGATAAGAGCAAGGCACTCCGTCAAGTAGATGAAAGTGGGTGCAAATCCTATATAAACCAAATAGGTAATACGATACCATGTGACCGAATATCAGAGGCAGCACTCCACGAGGTAGTCAAAAGATTTTGTATTTAGTGAGACATAAAAACCAATGTTTCGGTCCTCCACACGGGACTTTTCTCAAGGTCCCGTGTGGAGGACCAAAACGTTGGTTTTTATGTCTCACTAAATACAAAATCTTTTGACTACCTCGTGGAGTGCTGCCTCTTATTTTCGGTCACACGGTATCGTATTACCTATATATATATATATATACTGAATTCTGATAATCCCCTTATTGTGAAATTCCCACACAGTGTATTGACCTGACTAGATCCCCACAATGTGTGAACCTTAGGATACCTTACACAGGTGAATATAGGGTATATTGGAAGGAGTGTGTTGTAATCCTCAGTAGACCTTATAACCTATTGGTGATTATTGCTTACAGGCACACTCCGGTTTAAGGACACTCACTTTAAGTACACTCGTGAGTAAGTACATATCGCCCAATAGGCAAACGGCAGCTCACGCATGCGCCTGTCAGCACGTCCTGAACAGCAATACCGGCTCCCTACCTGTACCGAAGCTGTGCACAAGCGGGGAGACTATAGAGCCTGTTACAAATGCGTTATTTACATCAGTTATGCACATATATGATGATTGCTGTACGGTACATGCATCGATAAGTGGAAAAAGGCAGTGCTTCACTTTAAGTACATTTTCGCTTTACATACATGCTCCGGTCCCATTGCATACGTTAATGCGGGGTATGCCTGTACTATAAACAGTGGAAAAGCACCCTGATGGTGGTAAAAGATATAGATTTTGATAGAAGGAACTTTACTTGTAACTAATGTCTTCAGTATGAATCACACTGAATGAAGAGATCATAGCTTGTATTCCACATGAAAAATAAAATGGATACCAAACAGTGCAACAAGGTTTGAAAAAATGCTTTACTAAAAAACTTGATAAAACAATTGGAATCACAGTCACAAATTCCCTCTTAAAATCCCGCAGTGTGACCATTCAGGCTGTCACAGCCCCTTTATTGCCGTTCTTCATGGAGGGTTAATGTCTCCGGTAAACAGAAATCCTGTCCGTCCTGCCTGGAGGTGTCTTTGCGTCCGCACTTGTCCTCCACTTCCGCGTTCGTCTCGATGTGACGTCAGCGGTCTACACGGATCTCCCCCAGTGTAAGGAAGCCATCTAGGGGAAAGATACCTCCTGCATATGGCAACCAACGGCACAAACACTTCTTTCTGCGATCCTCTCTCTTACCTCATCAGAAGAGAGCAGTCTCCTGTAAGCAGGGGGCCCTTTAAGTCAGTTCGCGTCTGGGTTGGCGTCTGTGGAGTGCACCCTCTGGCGGGTTACAGGGTTCGCTGCACCCTGGAATAGAGGGTATGGTTGCTGGGGTTCTCTCTGGCCGCACAGTCCTCAATGCTAGAGAGATCTGTTTCTAGGGATCTCTTGTGCAGCACAGTCTTTCTGTGCATAAGAGCCTCAGGGCTCACTACAATACTCAAGCAAACCTGACCAGAAGCAGTGGAGAGAATCATCCAGGGCATTTTGAACCCCCATTTGTGGATGGCCACCACGAGGACTGCTAAAACAAGGGTTCTTCCTGGAATGTACCACCCACTCCCTAGCCCAGAGTGTCCAATGGTCTACGTTTACTAACCTACCTGTAAGTGCTTTCTGCTTTTTATTATTGTGTTATATAAAGTTATTTCAATTATTCCTGTGTCCTCTGCTTTTACCTTAGCCGGGAGTATCCTGCTTCCCCCCCCCCCCCCAGTGATGACCGGCCACATCTCCGAAGTTGGTTACTTGGAACAACCTATATGCTCATTTTGCTCACATAGAATGTGAGTACCCCTTTTATATTTTTACCAACAGTTGATGTCATTTTAACTACAGTACTACACTTTTTTCGATTTTTTGTTCGTCTCTTTTATATATATATATATATATATATATATATATATATATATATATATATATATATATATATATATATATATATATATATATCCACCGGATGTGAGTGTGCTTGGGATGCTCTCTGCATTTATCCTCATAAGTGGTCTTGGATCGAACCTACCCTTCTGCTGGACCCATCATAGGACATTATATACATCAACGTAATATCTTGGACTTATCATATGATATTTTGATTATAGCATTTGTTGCGCTCGTTTTTTTGCCTCTAGCTGTTAAGTTTATAAAGTTAGCAGTTAAGGTTCCTGTTAGTAAATGCACAGCAATTACAAATTGGAGGCTGAGATCAGGATTAGATAAAGAAACAAAGCGAGGGATTTCATTACTGTGGCAGGCCATGCCCTCCTGAGGAATGCCCTGGCAGGAAGTAGCGATGTGCAAACCTTTCGCTCAAGTTCGCGAACCATGTAAAATGTGCCCTTTTTTCAACCAAAGAAAAACATGCACAATTTTAAAAGTTCGCAAGCAGTTTGCCCAGTAATAGTAAAACTCAATTCCAAAGTCTGACATATGTTTGTGGCAAGAGAGAAACCCCTCTTTCAGGGTCTGGATGTTTGTTTTAATATTGATTTGCCAATTTCTCTAGAAAGTGCCAGCAAAAGTTTCAGGACTTTTTGGCAAAAAAATAAATAAATAAAATGAAAGGGAGTTTTTTGCGAATGTTTTAGAAAAGTTTGTGCGAAAAAGTGACAAGCGACTGGTCAGATCCGCACATCTCTAGCGGGTAGTTCGGGGACAACAAGAGAATTTCACGGAGGTCTGACTAAAATTTAGAGGCAGGTCCAAGCCAAAAGGAAAATCACAGCCTTCCTGTGATCTGGGTGGTACCTGTGATTATCTATTGAAATATGGCTCTCCATAATCAAAAGTAATTATAGTTTGTAAATGATTAGTTAACTACTGTAATCATACAGCAAGAAAACAAGAGTCACATATACATATTTGCTAGTTAACATGTCAACATTTTGATCTCATTGCAAAATGTTCAGTAGGACAAGTAAATGGACATAATAAGTGAACTGTATTAATATGGGGATGTGCGTGTTCTTTTCTTGCTGTGTGGTACCTGTGTAAGCCCATTTTCATTATAAAGCACATTTACAAAGTACTAGAGACAAATAAGACTGTTCACAGTGCATCTCTAATAGAAAAGGATTCATAAGATAGTTTTGTGCTGTATCTATGTTTTTTCATGTGAAATAAATACTAAGCTCAAACAGAAACGGCATTATTGCCTGAGCTACAAGTAAACAAAAATACCTTCTAAAAGTATATAGACATAGCACAAGCACTGGAAAGAAAGATTATTGTGTGGTCTTTCCTCTCCAATGTAAATATTAGAGTGACAGTATGCTAACTAGTGCCAACTGATCCTACAGGTCTGACAAGAATTAAATTGCCACCAATGAACTAATTTAGGAATGGGTATACGACTGTTCTGAAACAGAAGTACCCACAATGTACACATCTGCAGTTAATATTACATACTCATTACTGTGTGACAATGCTGTTATCAACTTTTACAATAGATCGATCTTCAAAACCCCAACTGCTTCCATTAGCTAAAGTTCTGTGCTATATAAATGCAGTCTTCCATACTAAAAAACAAACAAACAAAAAAACCATGAGTGTTTAATCACATCCAGTGTCATTTTTTTCAACCCATTGTTATCCTTTTTATGGTTCTGGGAGCTCCAGCAGAGTTCAACCACACTGCTTCTGTTTCCAGGGACTCCCCTGTTCCTGCTAAATAAACTCTGGAATTTCCCAGACAGCTGGAAAGTCAATATGGCCATTGTGTAGGCCAGGGGTGCGCAAACTGGGGGGCGCATCAGGGGGTCCGCAAGATTTTCATGGGGGACGCAGCGGTTACAGAGGCCCTGCGCTCTTCCCCAATGCATTTAAAGTAAATGTCAGGGGATCACGCAAGGCCTCTGCAACTTCCCTTAACTTGTCTTCGGTGACGTGTTGCCATGGCAACGTGGCGTCAAATGACGCCATGGGGGTCACGTGACATCCGGTTGCCATGGCAACGTGACGTCACTTGACCCCACAGCGTCATTTGACACTGGAGACAAGGTAATGAGGGGGGTCGAGAGCAGGCAGGGGGGCGCAGACTGAAAAGTTTGTGCACCCCCTGGTGTAGGCCATCGCAAAAAACTACAAATGTGGCCATGGGGGATCATTAATACATTGCTGCCACATCTTCCAACGATGTTTGTGGCTTTCTATGGGAGATCCTGGATGCCAGGCTTGTAGATTTTTACAAGAAACAGCAAACAATAATGTAAAGTTAATTTTAAAGGTAAGGCCTCGCATATAGTATGCGCGCGCGATGGTGCGCCTGTAGCTTGAGCGATCCATGGCCTTTGGGATTCGTATGACGTGCACAACGGGGTGGCGTGGCCGTGTCATCACGTGAGTGGTTGGCCCTCATTGGCTAAACCGCTCACGTGACCTGGCCATCGCGTGACAAAAAAAATGTTTGTCATCCGAAAACGCCGTCGCATGCTCTATGGCCCCGTAGCGGTGCGGCCTGTTCACGCCGTCCGGTCACCCACAGTATGGATGCGGCCTAACTGGTGGGATCTCCCGAGCAGCGAGTAGCACAGTTGAGCTCTGGGACCTCCAGTGTCTCCTGAGAAAGGAATAATAAATGTAATTTAAAACGCGCTACCATTTTTCACTTTACTTTCCTGTTCATGTGCTGATGTTCACTTGTATTGATCATATAAGTATAATATACAACATGAGGGTAGTTTTTAACAAGTGGTATAGTTTATTCTATTTCTTTACAACAGAAAGGAGTAGGGTAGCAACATGTCACTGGTGTAGGTACAAATGATTTTCAATGCTAAATTTGGTCCTATTATTGAATAGGTTTTAAAATGATTGGTACTTGTTGTATTGTAGATATCTAGGATCCACATCACTTATGATCTCAGAGAAAATTTCTTATGAGAGATGTGTCAAACGTTCCCTGAAGTTCACAAACCCAGGCAAAATGTACCTATTTTTTTCGGGACAAGTTTCATGAAAATCGTCAAGGGTCAAAATGTTTTTGTTTGTTTTTTGGCAAGCATTAAAAATGAATGTGCAAGGTCACGTGGCCCTTTATATACAGCTATTTCTGCAAAATTCTGGCAAAAAGTGGAAATTTAAAGGCAGAGATAAATCAATCTCTTACCCAATATATATCTTCAACCCCAGCGCTGCCGGTGCAGGCTGCAATGCATTGGCAGTGAAGAGGTTAAGGAAATTGTCTAGGTTGAAAGATTCGTGAAACAAACAAGTGACACATTTGTAGCAAGTCTGCAATAAATAAGTAATATTTCTTCTCTCTTTTTTTACATTATAAAAGAAGGTAGACGTTTTTCAATGGTTGCTACTTTGCATTGGCAATGCTGCTCTGGTTACTGTCTTCACGTCACTGGTATTATTCTTGCCCTGATGAGAGCCCTTACATTTCTGTCATTCCACTCTCTCAGAGGAAGCAGGGACAGGCAGAGCAAGGGGCAGGGGAAGCACTGGAACTGCCAGAGGGACAAAGTGAAGAACAAAACTCTCTGAAGAAGGTGAGTTACTTTACTATATTACTATAGCTAATGGTAACTTGGATCAGATTTAAGCTTTATAATGTGGATATGCACAATGGTGTATAACTCATTTATTCTGAGTTTTGCATGTTAAATGAATTGCACTGTTGTGTGCAGTATGAAGGAAGACTGAGGACATGAAGATCATGTAAAAAGTTGATTTGAAACTTCTACTTCTACAGTACCTCTGATTCTGTTTCTTGGAAGCTGCAAGATCAATCTTTTATCCTTCAAGCTCTCACACTAACCTTGCATTGTGAAGTAATAATATCATATACTATTTAAGGTACAGTAGAGGCTATTTACCCGGCGGGCTGGGTATATAAGACACTTGCGTTATTTAACCAGCAGCGAGATAAATATTGGACTTGTTGAGCCTTATTTTACTGGCAACAGAATAAATAGACGTTCCAGCCTAACCCTAATATGCCAGCTTAACCCTTACACTAATAATGCCAGTCTAACCTTAGTCTAATATAATTGTTTGCCTTCCTATGGATTAATATACTGTAAATACAAATATCGGATTAGTATCTGTCGTCTAAATTTAACATAAGGTGAATTTAATGGAAATTTGTTTTTTTTCAACCTATGTAGCTAATATGTCAGTCTAACGCTTATGCTAATATGCCATCCTAACGCTTACGCTAATATGCCAGCCCAACGCTTACGCTAATAAGCCAGCCCAACGCTTACGCTAATATGCCAGCCCAACGCTTACGCTAATATGCCAGCCCAACGCTTACGCTAATATGCCAGCCCAACGCTTACGCTAATATGCCAGCCCAACGCTTACGCTAATATGCCAGCCCAACGCTTACGCTAATATGCCAGCCCAACCCTTACGCTAATATGCCAGCCCAACGCTTACGCTAATATGCCAGCCTAACGCTTACGCTAATATGCCAGCCCAACGCTTACGCTAATATGCCAGCCCAACCCTTACGCTAATATGCCAGCCCAACGCTTACGCTAATATGCCAGCCCAACGCTTACGCTAATATGCCAGCCCAACGCTTACGCTAATATGCCAGCCCAACGCTTACGCTAATATGCCAGCCCAACGCTTACGCTAATATGCCAGCCCAACGCTTACGCTAATATGCCAGCCCAGCCCTTACGCTAATATGCCAGCCCAACGCTTACGCTAATATGCCAGCCCAACGCTTACGCTAATATGCCAGCCCAACGCTTACGCTAATATGCCAGCCCAGCCCTTACGCTAATATGCCAGCCCAACGCTTACGCTAATATGCCAGCCCAGCCCTTACGCTAATATGCCAGCCCAACGCTTACGCTAATATGCCAGCCCAACGCTTACGCTAATATGCCAGCCCAACGCTTACGCTAATATGCCAGCCTAACGCTTACGCTAATATGCCAGCCTAACGCTTACGCTAATATGCCAGCCCAACGCTTACGCTAATATGCCAGCCCAACGCTTACGCTAATATGCCAGCCCAACGCTTACGCTAATATGCCAGCCCAACGCTTACGCTAATATGCCAGCCCAGCCCTTACGCTAATATGCCAGCCCAACGCTTACACTAATATGCCAGCCCAACGCTTACGCTAATATGCCAGCCTAACGCTTACGCTAATATGCCAGCCCAACGCTTACGCTAATATGCCAGCCCAACGCTTACGCTAATATGCCAGCCCAGCCCTTATGCTAATATGCCAGCCCAGCCCTTACGCTAATATGCCAGCCCACCGCTTACGCTAATATGCCAGCCCAACGCTTACGCTAATATGCCAGCCCAACGCTTACGCTAATATGCCAGCCCAGCCCTTACGCTAATATGCCAGCCCAGCCCTTACGCTAATATGCCAGCCCAACGCTTACGCTAATATGCCAGCCTAACGCTTACGCTAATATGCCAGCCCAACGCTTACGCTAATATGCCAGCCCAACGCTTACGCTAATATGCCAGCCCAACGCTTAAGCTAATATGCCAGCCCAACGCTTACGCTAATATGCCAGCCCAACGCTTACGCTAATATGCCAGCCCAACGCTTACGCTAATATGCCAGCCTAACGCTTACGCTAATATGCCAGCCCAACGCTTACGCTAATATGCCAGCCCAACGCTTACGCTAATATGCCAGCCCAACGCTTACGCTAATATGCCAGCCTAACGCTTACGCTAATATGCCAGCCCAACGCTTACGCTAATATGCCAGCCCAACGCTTACGCTAATATGCCAGCCTAACGCTTACGCTAATATGCCAGCCCAACGCTTACGCTAATATGCCAGCCGAACGCTTACACTAATATGCCAGCCCAACGCTTACACTAATATGCCAGCCGAACGCTTACACTAATATGCCAGCCTAACGCTTACACTAATATGCCAGTTTAACGCTTACACTAATATGCCAGCCTAACGCTTACGCTAATATGCCAGCCCAACGCTTACGCTAATATGCCAGCCTAGGTCGTCTCCAGAGCTGAACCCCTTTAATTTCAGCTCCGGGGACCCCAGCTTCCGGAGATACTTATGTTCGTAATTGGTGCTAGTAGCCGCTCTGCTTGGCTACCATGGGTTCATGTTATGGTGGCGTTTCACAGCTTCTGTGCCCTGCGGGCCAATAGGAAGCGGTGAAGTCATCAAGTTCGGCTTCCTATTGCCCCACGTGACACGGGAGCTTTATACTTTAAAGCCCAGCTAGCCTAGTGTGGCGGCTACCGGCACCTCCCATACAGGTCTGTATCTCCGGAAGCAGGGGGTCCCCGGAGCTGAAATGAATGGGGTTCAGCTCCAGAGACCCCCTGCTTCAATCCTGTGTAAAAAAAAAAAAAAAGTTGCTTGGATTCCTCCTTTTAACTCTTTGAGCTACATACTCATACATTAGTAATATTGATGTTTAAGTGCAACGGGAAACAAAGTCAGTGGACATTTCCTCTCATAATTTAGTTTCTAAATAACTAGGTTTATGTGAAGTTTTTATTTTGCTTAATTTGTTGGTTTCATACAGATGTCTGGAGGGATTTTCTCTCCTCTGGAAAACCTACACGACTTGGATAAAGCAAACTGCCACCCACTGGTTTGTTTCTTGTGCCATGAGCAATATGAACATCCCTGCCTGCTGGACTGCTACCATAACTTCTGTGCAAGTTGCCTTCGAGGACGTGCTATAGATGGTCGCCTTACCTGCCCTCTTTGTGGGTAAGAGACTACGGCCGGAATTATCCTCTCTGCAGACTATTTTATGTGTGGTTTCCAGAGGCTTTACAGTAGATTCAGATTGTTGGTTCAATGTTTAGGTCACTGCAATATTTCTGATGTTATAGAGGGGATGCCACACATACAGATGTTGTACTTTTACTGTACAATGTTCACACATAAACAGGTCACCTATTACCAGGAAGTAAATGTAATATTTTGAGGTCCCACTTGACCAAAACTTATTGGGTAGTTCCAGAAGTTATACATTAAAAGTGTGGACTTCCTGGCTTCAAGGACGAGGGGGGGTTTGGGGGCCCCTGATTTGGTCAGATATTACCAGGCGGCCCAGCTAAGGCAGGCGGTGGTCTGGAATAACCCTCCGACCTCCAACTGGTGGTTGGAGATAGAAACCCACCACGCGGCCCCAACCCCCTCCCGGCCTTACTATGGTCTCAGGCTCACAAAGAAAGGAGGCCCCTGAGATTTGAGCATGGGGCGATGAGGTGCACGTGGTCTACTTGGACTAAAACCAAAGGGAAACATGGCCTAGCTTCATCCCCCTCACAACTCACCCCCATCTTCGGGAACCCGGACTTCCCACCCGGGTGCTCCCGTACTCAATTTGGTCAATTCCAGGACCTAAAAATCAGAGTGGTTGCGGATCTGCTGGAAAGCGATGAGGTTCTGTCCTTCAAAGAGCTCAAAAACAAACTCTCCTCCCCAGACCTCCCCATCTTCAAATATCTGCAGATAAGGCACTTCCTGCGAGCTCTATCTCCAAACCATAAATTCCCAGTACGCACCAGATTCGAAACCCTCTGCCTAAAGGGGGAATACCAGAGAGGATTAATCTCTGAAATCTATAGAACTATAGAGGCCTCCCACCCCCCACCCTCACATACATATATGCAAAAATGGAGCGCGGATTTAAACGTCCCAATAGATATTGAGGACTGGGAGGACATCCGGGAAGCTGCCACCAAAACGTCAATTTGCTCAATCACCAAAGAAAACATATATAAAATCCTATTCCAATGGTACCTGACCCCGAGTAGACTGAGCCAGATCTTCCCAGGCACCACAGATGTGTGCTGGAGAGGATGTGGTCAAAGGGGGGACATGCCCCATATTTGGTGGGCATGCCCAGAGATCCAGAGGTTCTGGACTAGGATCCAGAGTCTCTTGATTGAAACCCTAGGACTGGAGATCCCCCTGGACCCCCTGACCTACGTGCTGGGAAGACCAATTGAAGACCTCCCCGCCCCAGTGGCCAGACTGACCTCAGCGATCCTAACGGCCGCTAGGTGCTGTATAACGGCGGGCTGGAAACAAATAAAAGCCCCCTCCAGAAGAACAGTCATAAAGAGAATAGATATGGTCATGAACATGGAGAGATTGACAGCCATGCTGAAGCAGAGAATGCCTCAGTTTTATAAAACCTAGGAACCCTGGCCAGGCTCAGGCGCTCCATCTCTACTACAAGCACTGGCCCAGACATAATTTCCCCCGGGCTGGGGGGGGCCGGGAGTCCCACCCACTCCAGCCCCCGCTCCATCTCCCCTCTCCCCCTTCCTTCCCCTCCCCTCTTCATCCCCATGTCGTTCCCAACTATCTACCCGATCCTCGTTGTCCCCCATCTTTTTACTACTAAAATAGGAAAAAAAAGGTTTATTGAGCGTCTCAAAATAATTCATTGTCATGTGCCTATGACCTATAATCATTTACTAAGGTGTGATTGTTACCTGTATTTTCCACATGTATATACCTTGCAAGACGCCAATAAAGGAAAAAAAGAAAATTAAAAAAAAAAAAAAAAAAAATGTGGACTTCATAATTATACATGGAAGAGGGTGTCACTAGAAAATGTTGTCCACCGAGACATACAACATCTGGATTTGCATATTTACATTTGACTGCTTTTAAATTTTTATAAGGAGTATTCTGAAAAAGGGGTTAATTGTGCATGTATGGTGTCATCCATGTACATAGCGCTTCACAGCAGTAATATGCATGACAAAATAATAGGAGACATAGGGCCTCATGCAGTAAGCCCCTATAAGGCTTTTTCGGCATTTTATAGCCGTTTTTTGCCCTCCTGATTCAGTAAGCCCCGATAAGTGGGAATTATCGGCAACTTTTTTTCCGAAAAAATTTTTTTCGCCACCCGGCTGCCGATAAGTTACTTATCGGGACTTTTTTTTCCCGCCTGAATTCAGTAAGCCCCGATCAGCTTTTCTGTGCTGATCGGCAGGCCAGATTGGAGATTTTATGGCCAATCCAGCCCGCCAACTAAAGTTGGCAACTTGCTGAAGGAGAAGCATCGGCAAGGGCGACACTTAGGAAAAATCAGCCCTTTTTCCTGCCTGTGATTGATGCCGGGGGTCTCCGGAGCTGATACCCGCACCGGAGCCCCCCGGCATGCATCCGAGGCAGGAAAAAGGCATTTAAAAGCCACTTCATTACCTTAGCGGCTAACCGCTAAGGCAATGAAGGGGTTAACCCACCGTGCCAGCTTTATTGTGGGTAGCGGGGATGGGTGAGGGGGGTATTTGGCCCTGGGTGTGAGTTTAGGACTTGCGGGGGGGATGCGGGGGCACTTAACCCCTTCACGACCGTAGCGGTTAATACCGCTACGGTCCTGAAGGGGTTAAGGCCTCCCGCTACCCACCCGCAAGCCCTAAACAACCACCGTTGGGGCTAATGCCCCCTTCACACACCCCCACTACCCACAATAATAAAAAAAACACACCCCAGCCCCACAATAACGAATTAAATAAATAATTAAATAATTATATATATATATATATATATATATATATATATATATATATATATATATATATATATATATATATATATACCCAACAACACCTATACCCCCCTAACATACAGTATAGTAATGGGCAGAATGACTATTATCCACAAATGGATAATAGTGCAGTTGTCCATTTACAATACATACACAACAATAAAGACTTTAAATACACATAGTCGGTGGTTTGGGGCATAAGTCCCAATCACAGTGCTCAATCCAATTCTGAACCTTTAGACAATAATGAGTATAAGTCCACATATCATGGTGACAGGAACCTGTATCAGCCAGCAGGTAGAATAATGAGACCCAGTGCTATATGAATGCAGCAAGAAGACACTCAGTGTAATGGCAATAGTCCATGTGTCATAATAAAATGAAGGGATAACATACCGTTGTTATATGGGACTCGGCCATACCAAACCCTTAAGCTGCAGCACTATTCCAGGTCATCCAGTATCCCTGCGAGGGAGAAATATACTCACAGCAGGCTTGTTCCAATGCAGCGTGCAGCACGCTCAATATTCACGTAGGGGTTGAAATCCAAAGATTCCTGCGGTGCACAGCCAAATAGGGTAGAGGACCAGCAAGGTGTAGTTTAAAAATATTCTTTATTGAAACAGCATGGTACAGGGGATACACACTCTGACGCGTTTCGGACTGGTATAGTCCTTAGTCATAGAGCTATATATATATATACCCAACAACACCTATACCCCCCTAACATACAGTATAGTAATGGGCAGAATGACTATTATCCACAAATGGATAATAGTGCAGTTGTCCATTTACAATACATACACAACAATAAAGACTTTAAATACATATAGCACTCACCCATGTCCCACTGCCACGATGAAGGCCATCCTCATCTTCATCCTGCCCATGCCCCATCCGCTTCTGCAAAACAGACACAATAATTAAAACATTCTATGTAATGTCCCCTAACCCCTTAATCACCATAACGGTTATTAACCGCTACAGTCATTAAGGGGTTAACCCACCATCACCCACATACCCTCTCCCACTAACCCCCCCAACCCTGAGGCCCAACCACCCTCACCGACTATCCACAGGGGAGTACTACCAAATACCCTTGGGGCCTATACCCCCTCCCCCAGCACATACAGTACAATAATGAGCCAAATAAATATTATCCACATAGGTATAATACATTATTTGGCCATTATTAAACACATTCAATACGGTAATAAAGTGATTTAAATTGTACTAACCTCATCAATAAGAAGTCTCCATCACCAGCATAATCCTTGGTGTCCGTTGCCAAAATAATAAATAGCCAAAACATTTGAATACCAGTAACATAACACTGAACCCCTTAATCACCTTATCGGGTACTAACCTGAAAGGTAATTAAGGGGTGAAGCCATCCTGCAATGCCTACAACAGTTATGCATAACATCCTCAGTGAAATAAAAACCAATTGCCTAACCAAATTCCATTTAATCATTCAATCTGTAGGCTCACATGCCTCATAAAACATTGCATTTACAGTGTATACATGTAGCATAACATGTAAACTGCATGTACACGCTGCAAATCAATGTTAACAATACAATAATCTCACTCAAATCGCCATACATCACAAGAAGTATATTATTTAATCCAATAATCTCACCATCAATGAATTACCACACATCACTTACATCCCTAAACAATTAAAATACCATCCATACCAATTACACAATGAACTAAAGCTATCCTAACAGAGAACAACTTCAAAACATAGTCAAAAGTACACCAACAATTACAATATACTAAAGCAAGGCTTTCCATATCCTACTGTACGGCCTGGAAGCCCAAAACTTACATCTGTCTAAAAATAAAATACATTTAGCACACATCAATGCATAGCCACAATGATTAACAATACAGAATTAGAAGCTTTAACAGCACTATCATTTCTTACCCTGTATATATATCTGTACACATACATACAGACATACATACAGTGGGAAGAAATGATATGCATTATAAAAAATGAAAACATGAAAAAGCAACAAAAAAAACAGTTACATTAAGTACATTTCTTTATTTAACTTACCATTACTTGCCCCCACCGACTCCCGTTGATCAGCTTACTCACGAACCAATCCACGACACCATCCACGACACCATCCACGACACAATCCAGGAACAAATCCACGAACCAAACCAGGAACCAATCCAAGAACAAGTGCAGGAACCAATCCAGGAAGCAAGCCACGAAGAAATCCACGAAACAATCCACGACACGATCCAGGAACAGGAACCCATAAAAGAAAAAAAACAAACAAATTAAACATTAAAATAATAAAACATGACAATCAAGGGTTGTACTAGTTTTATTCTTAGTGAATCTGTATTAAAATACCTTGTTCCGGGGTCTTCTTGACGTCCGGTGCCACGCCCTGGTCTTCAATCTTCAGGAGGAGGTCCTTCCTCCTCGGCGTCTGGCTTCAAAATGAGACGACATAGGCTTTTATAGGCCTATGACGTCACATTTGTCGTCATATGGTTCCCATGGCCCTGATTGGGCCGTGAAAACCATGTGTTTTGGCCGATGTGAAAAAATTTGATGACGTCACTTAAAGGCAATTCCAGCACAGCCAATCAGAATGGCTTTGCTGCTATTGCCTTTAAGAAAACGTCATGAAATGACACATGGCCGGACTCACATGGTAAGCCAGCCAATCAGAGCGTGGGAACTCCATCCCTACTCTGATTGGTTCAGAGTTGGTTTGAGGTCCGGGGACCCCCTGCCCCCCGAGATACAGGCCCCTTTATGGGGTGCCGGTATCCCTCTGGTTTGTTTACAGGTCGCGGTCACGTGATCGGGACCTTTAAACGCCGAGGGATACCGGCACCTCATAAAGGGGCCTGTATCTCGGGGGGCAGGGGGTCCCCGGACCTCAAACCAACGCGGTTCAGCTCCGAAGACCCCCTGCACATGTACACTATGAATAAAAGTTGTTTTTAAATACTTTTTTTGGTGCCGATGTTTGCGCTGAGAGAGCGGCTTGTCTCTCTCAGCTGCAAACATCTATCGGCACCAAAGGCTTATCGGGAGCCTTATCGGGAGCCAGGCTGTATCGCCACAGGTCATCGGCAGCTTTGCTTTCGCAGTGCTTCAGCAGGGATCGGAAGGATTCGGCCCTTACTGAATACTGCGAGGGCAAATCGCCCAAAAAAAACATTTTCGCAATTCGTGCCGAAAATTTTGTATCGGGGCTTACTGCATGAGGCCCATAATGGGAAAAAGCGTTATAGACATAAAAGTAAACATGAAAAAGTGTCCTTGCCCTGAAGAGCTTGCAATCTAATTGGTAAGTAGGGTGAACTTACAGAGAGTAGGAGGGTGTTTTGGTTAGTGTGTCTGCAAGGGGTTATGGTAAATGCATATGAGATGTATAGTACTAGCCAAGTGATTAGTACTTTGGAGCTACTACAAGAGGCTGCGTGGGTTAGACTTGTGAGTGTTGATTAGTGATGAAAAGTAGATTTTGTTTAGCCTGAGAGAGGAATAGGATATATTTGTAGATGAGGAAATCAGCGAGAGTATCAGATTTCCTCCAGAGGCATTCAGAGGAGCAAGTGCAGGAACAGAGCATGCGTGTGTGGCCAAGGTCTGGGTTTAGAAGGGCAAGAATGAGCACGTATGTGCTGTCATCATGCATGGACGTCTGCTGAAGGAGCTCCGGGGACTTTCATGAATAAAAATCATAAAACAACCTAAATAACTCTGCCAAACTTACCTCAAGACTACCAGTCATACAGGAGCACACAGGATGTCCCTGAAATATAAGAAACCAAGGGCGCTGGAGGTGTCGTTGTTTTTTGGGGGAAGCCAGCTCAACGTGGACCCGGCAATGCAGAGCATGCTCACTTTATCTGGAGCTGAGAGAGAGGGGAGTAGAGCGGTTACCAGAGAATACCTAGAAAATCTTTTCAAGGTCTTGCAGAACTCGTTCCAGTCAGACCTTCATAAAGCAGTCAAGGAGTTTCAAAAATAGATTCATTCCTTCAACTCCAGGTCAACACGGATTATGAAGTCCTCAAGTTAATGGAGGAACTAAAAAAAATAAAAGATAACCAAAAGGATCAGGAGAACAGGGAGCAAAGGCAAAACATCAAGATTTGTAACATCGCTGAATCGATCTCAACAGAAAACCTTAACCTCTACCTGAACAGATCATTCACATCAATAGATCCAGCTCTGGAGGAATGGGACTTAAAGATGGACAGGGTGCATAGGGCTCTAGGCCAGGGATCCAAGGACCCGAAAAGAAGAGATATTATAATCGGACTGCATCATTACTTGACTAATGAACATATTATCACCTGCTGCTAAGAGAAAGGGGACATGGTCTTAGAAAATTCCTCACTTTAGGTCTTTAATGACCTATCGTGGAGAACTGTTGCCAGGAGGAGAGGTCTACAACCATTAACTACCCTTCTGAGGGAGAGAGGTATTCGCTATAAGAGAGGCTTTCCCTTCAGTTTAACTGTACAAAGAAATGGTATACCGCATTCGCTGAGAATACCTGAGGAGACCGACGGATTCTTGAATAGCCTGGATATAGACCAAATGGGAGAAGGCAGAGCCCCGTCTGGAGCACAGAGACTAACAGGAGGTAAAACACTGGACTAGATGCCGACCCTGAACCCTGCTCAGACGGACATAAAGATACGACCCAGCTTTGCCAATGGGCCAAATATTTTGCCCTTCCGAGTCTCCTTCCGAGGGGATGGATTATCTTAGATTTTACAGTACCTATGAAAGGACACTTTGAATAGTAGCAGAGTTTCAGGAAGACCCCAAAAGGACCATACTGGCCATGGGAGGACTCAACCCTCCCCCCTCCTCCACTTGCTCCGCTCTCGGTTCGCAATATAAACTTGTGCCATACAATTCAGCTGCCATTTTTGGCTGTGCTGATGTAACAATCGTACTCACCACAAACCGGGCCCGAGCCCCAGGGCGGAAGTGGGGATATGAAAACACTGACCTTAGACCACAAAGCCGGTTCTGGGTTGCGTAGTCCATAGTCAAACATAGCCAGGTCAGGGTTGGAGAGTGCAGGGTAATCCATAGACAAGCCGGGGTCGGGGTAGGCGGCACAGGAGCGGAGGTCGCGGTCACAAGCCGAGGTCGTCATCAGGAAATCTTGGGTGAAGCCGCTTCAGCGTAGAAAGCAGGAAACTGGAACTAAGCCGTGTCAGAGTAGGGAGCAGGAAACTTGGAGCCAACCCGCTTCAGTGTAGAAAGCAGGAAACTTGGAGCCAATCCGCTTCAGCGTAGAGAGCAGGAAACTTGGAGCCAAGCCGCCTCAGCGTAGAGAGCAGGAAACTTGGAGCCAAGCCGCTTCAGCGTAGAAAACTGGAGTTAGGCCGCTTCAGCGTAGAAAGCAGGAAACTGAGCGGACCTGCTACAGTGTAGCAGAGTTTATGAAAGGAGGGAACTGGAGGAGAGGAGGCCATGGGGAACCAGGAGTGCAGACACGCCACAGGAGACGCTGAGGACATCAGCGAGCTGCTTCAGCGCGGTGGAGACGAGACTGCCAGGAACAAGGAGTAGCACTGAGGCTACCGAGCAGGGAGGCCTTGGAAGCAGGAGGTCAGAAGGGAGAGACACAGGCACAAGGAGGCCAAGCCAGGCCAAACAGAAGAGTCTGTGACAAGCACAGTTACTTGCAACAGGTATTGCAAAGTTTATGTCCAGCAACTTCCTGGGGGAAAGGTAGCAGCTAAATAGCAAAGGAAGCCAATCAGGCCAGAGCTGCACAGGAGGCATCAAGAAGCAGGTGATACCTGATTGCAGGTTTAGGGAGGGCTTGTCTGGAAACTGAATAGCCCTGTAAGGGTGAGTTCCAGCCAAACCCAGGAGCAGAATCCTTACAGCTGAGCTGTAAGGGACTTGAGAAGCGGAACAACTAGAGTCTGAACCTTGGAAGCTGAGTCTATGGCCCAGTCCGCTGGAAGCTTAAGACCTAATGAGGGACAAGGGAACGAGGAAATACCCAGTGAAAGTGTGGGGCAACATTTCTTGGTTAAGTTGCTAACCAGTTTATCCTATATCTCATATATGTAACATTTTACCAGAGTACAGTTATGTTCAGTAAGTAGAGAATATAAGAAGAGCTAGAATTACTTTTGGTAGTGATTCGTCTGCTTTTCTCTCTTCCCTTTCTCCACTCCTTTCTTTGGATCTAGAATCCATATACTCAGAGTTATGAAAAGGAATATTCTCAACTACTACATAGAACATATGAATGCCTTAATCCCTTAAATGTTTAGATAAGGCTATGCTGGAGAATCCAATGTTAAAAATATTCCCTGTTTTTGTTCTACATTTTATATTATACGATTCACATGATCCCCACCACAAAAAAATGACAATGGTGGAGAAGAGGGGGCATGTAAATCAAGAAGGGAGGATAAGGAAGAGTTATAGTTCAGGACATGGTTGTTGGGGTCACTAGAGTAGCACAGAGAATAGAGGTAGGAGCACAAAGTGGAGTCAAGAGCCAGTATGTTAATGGAACGCAGGTCTCTGCAGAAATGAGAGTTAGATGGTGGTGGAGGAAAGGAGAATTGAGAGCGAGTAAATGAGATGAGGTGATGGTTAGAGAGAGAAAAAAGGGGGAAATGGAGAAATCAGAGAACAGTTTTAAGTGAAAATCGGTTCCAGATAGCATCCATTCTTGTCCATGGGGAAGGTCAAAAGAAGAGGATAAGGAGATAAAGCAGGGCAGCCCGTCAGATGAGTCATCAATATGGCAGTTGAAGTCCCCAAGGAGAAGGGGAGTGAAAGAAGGAAAGCCAGGATTCAAAGTCAGAGAGAAAGATGGAAGGGGAATGAATAGAGGAAGGTGGGCGATAGATGACAGCCACCTGGAGAAGGAGAGAAGAGAAAAGCTGGACAATGTGAGCCTCAAATGAAGAGAGAGGAGGCATAGGAAAGGGCCGGTAGCAGCAGATGGAGGAGAGTAGCCCCACGGCTACATCCCATCCATCAGGGCAAGGAGTGTTGGAGAAAGAAAGACCACCTTAAGAGAGGGCAGCTTCCAGTGCAGAGTCAGACTGAGAGCCAAGGTTCAGTTTTAACAAAAAAAGAGCAGAGACTGAGACAGAAGTCATGTACTGAAACTTGAACAAACAATATAAAGTCCCCAGCGCTAAAGTCCAAGATACCGTGATCTTATAGGCAGTCTCTGGTATTTAAGATAGTAATTGGGCTTTTGGTATAGATGCTTCAGATGGGATAATGTCCTTGTAAATGGATACACCGTCTGGAATGACAGATACAAGACACACTTGATTGCGCAGCGTATTTCTGCAATCAGAGCCCTATCTGAGAGTGAGAGGAATACTACTCACATAATGGACGCCAATGCAGACAGTTGAGAGGATCTGTGCTTGCTCCCCTTCTCCTCTGCTCCTCTCACGAACCCCACGTGGAGACTGCTTACTGGAGGCGACCTCAATCTTCAATGTCGTCAGTGGTTAACTCGTTGCGAATTCCACCGATATGTGACAAGGATAGGCACAATATAGTGTAGTATGAAGTGACCTTTATTAAACTAAAAACACTTACAAATGATAAAAACACTCACATGGTGCAATACTGGACCGTATTGCTCAAAATGCCGTCCGCAGCTTGTATACCCTTCTGCCGCAATGGAGAGGATCCCTGCACACTGACACGCTGTCGACTCGGCGTGTGACATCAGTGCTGCCGGAGGCTCTCCCTGGGGTCAGGCTACGGGTGCTGAGATGGCTCAAAGGACTAAGCTCCTCCTCCCTACGCGTTTCGTGACACGTGGTCACTTCGTCATGTACTGAAACTTGTTAGAAAGGGAATGGGTATCCTAAAGGGCACAATAGAAATGGAGAGGGGAGGGATGTAGGCCGGGATGTATATGAGGTTAGAAGGGTTAACACCAAAAAGAGGACAAGTTGAAAGTAGGAGGTGAAGATGAGAGTATGTAGGAATTAGACAGAGCCCAGGATTGGGCGAGATATCCCCATAAGAAAAGGGGAGAAGCATGGAAAGAAACAGGAGTGAGGAGGATTTGTAGGTGTGTGTTGTAGGATTTTCAGCCAAAAAGAGCTCGAACAGCCACTTTGCCAAATTTCTATTGTTTCATGAAAGTTGAGCAACAAAACTTGTAATACGATATTTGGATTTTTTTTACACAAGATATTTTTGTTAAATCTATTTTAAGATAAACATAGTGAAATATTAGTATTTTTTTATTACGAGACCATAACTAACATTTTATCTTTGATGGTTACTAAAGATTGATAACATTCACAAGTCAGTCTGTGAAACCTTGGTAGAAGAGGAATAAAAAAAGGCAAAAGAAAAACAAGATGCACATCTTCAGATAACCACTGCAATTTACAATCAAGGGGCCATTTAAGAAATATGGAAGAATCTTACAGCATTATCAGTGACCAGCACTTACTCTGCACTCTGATTGCCTTGTAGTTATTATTATTTACTCCTTCAGTATTTGAGAGGCCTGCAATGCATTGTAAATATTGCTGTGCAGTCCGTGAAACACAAGGGGTGCTGCCTGCTACATTTCGACAATTGAAAAGATGTGCCTCTATAATTTAGGCTATTACAATCTCCCTTACATATGCTCTCCTCAATGTTACTGTTGACAAAGAGACACCTGTATCAATAATCTTTTTAACACAATTATCGACCCTAGTTGTAATTCGTTCATCTATATTTTCTGTATGGATATTCCTTATGAGAGGCTGATCTTGGGCAGACAGTACTGCCTTAGGATATGTAAAATGATGAATACAAAAGGAGCATGAACAGTTGGCCAGTAGTAACTGCCACGGGTGCTCAGACTTCCACAAGGATCGGAGTTCGCTGAGATAAGTAAAGAGCTGGCACTCCAGTGGACTTTTGGTGTGAAGGTTTATTGAGAGGTCAAGACAAGGGTCCAAATAGGGACCGAAACATTGATCTCTCAACAAACCTTCACCCTTCCCCCGAAAGTCCACTGGAGTGCCGGCCCTTTATTTTTCTCATTCTGATACGTAAAACACATCAGCTCAAACCCGAACACCTCTGGCAAATATCCTCAAACGTTTTTTTTTTTTTTTTTTTGTGCATCAAATCCTACAGAATTGATGCTTCATTGACTTTCTCTAACGATATCCAGCACAAAGAAAGCTTGTAAGGGGGCAATTCTATATCTGCAAAAGCTGCCGTTTGGGCCCTTTTCGGTCAAAAATGCCCATAGACTGCAATGGAGATTTTTAGCTGAAAACAGCCTAAACAGAATATGGAATTATATATATGATATGGAATTATATACGCGTATATGAAATTTACCCTATGTGGTTATGGATCTGGGACTTCAGCAAACACGGCCTCCAGTTTTTCATGTGTTGATTTTAAAACCCTATAAAGCACTAGGTTTCAGATTCTTGCTGCTTTTAAATAAACAATAATACTTACACTGTAATTTATCTTATTCACCAATTGAATCACGTTGCTGCTTTAAATCTGTAGCCTTTCCATCCAAACATAAAATAAATCCTTTTAATATACCTTATTTCTACATAATTTTTTTGTATGAAGTACTCTGGATGTGTTTATAATATAATAGCAGTATCCACCTCCTCCTTCTGTAACGTCACGAATGTGCAGGACAGTCTAACGAGTTTGAAAGTATTTATTTTGTGGCCCATTTCATAAAATGTATTGAGCGAGTGGGAAAAAAGGATTGCTGAATATTTTTAAGAGTGTTTTGATTTCCCCAAAACATCGAGGACATAAAGATTTAATTTGTTATTTTATTTGGCTACTAGAATAAAGGTCATGCAAAGTTGGAGATAAACATATCCCCTTGTTTATAACATTGCTTTCATGTCTGAAATGTAATATACCTAATCAGAATTACTTTGGCTTTGAACAGCTGCAGCAGAAGTACAGTAGTTCTGCTTTTAGCTCAGACAGAATGCAGGCATGAGAGCTCAAACACTAGGCAGGAATGTGATAAGGGGCATATCAAGCTGCCAATGTCTTCATATTTATTCTTTTACTCAAGTCACCTCGGCAAATACTGATTATCTCAAAATAATAAATCAATACCCTCTTCTCTGTTAAATGTGTTTGTGGAACCAGAATTAATACCGTTTACATTTACATAACTGGAATACTGCCATCATTGGCCCTTGGCCCAGCACTGTTTTCTCAAGTGTCCATTTTCTACAGAAACAAAATGGGATTACAAAACAGAGATTGTATTGAAATGTCACGATAACATGGGGTTAGGTTGGCAATACTGTTACAGCCCACTAATGCAATGAAGTTCACTTATCAAAATTGTTGGGGAAAACTATAAGAAGTATTTTCCCTTGGCACATACAGCTTCTCTGTATCAATTTATTTTGCTTTATATACATATGACATATGTCAATAGGAGTTATGGCAAATTTAGGTGGTATTGAAACATGTATTAAGTATATGGTTGCCAGGTGGCTTCTCCAAAAATACTGGACACAATGGGGAAAGATGCGACACACACACACACACATCTCACCTCTCTCTGCTCCATGCTGGTTCCTCCTCCCCTTGGCCCCAGGCTCCTGACACCACCTCCTGATTGGCTGCTGCTGGGTAATGCAGCCAATAAGGATGGTGGAAGCTGCCCAGTCCCCTAGTAACAGCCCTGCTGTCTCCCTGCACGGGGAAATCCCGCAGCCTTCTAAAACGGTAAGGTCACTATGTCCAGAGAGGCAATACCAGACGCATACATGTCCAGTATTACCACAAAGTTTTTACTGGACAGTATACAAATATAGAACAGTCCCATTCAATACTGGACACCTGGCAACCCTAAAGTACCTTTTGCTTCTTTGCATTATTATCTATTTTTTTTCTGCCTCTTAGGTACTGTACAGAGAACCTCTTTTTGGTTAAACATGTGTGCTAGATTACTTGTTAAATTTGTTAAACTTTGTTACTTGTTAAATTGGCTATAACTAGGAGCTTAAAATGTTGCCGTTCTTCAGAACAAACCTGAGTAGTTACAATTTTTTCTCTAAATTGTATCATCAGAATAAACCTCTCTTTGTGGCAATACATTAACACAAATCTATGTTGTAACGAACGCCCCTATTTGTGAGCACATGACTGTGTATGTGAAAGAGGTTAAAACATCCAGATATCCAGCCGACTCACTCCCCTCCCCGAGGACACTAAAAATGAACCATAACTACCCAAAAACAATCACACTACACTTCAATTACGCTGCCGCCACCACCACCAAGAATAATTTAAAGTCTTATCTTCAGGAGTCCTGGCCCACTGTTTACTAGAAAAATGTAATTAACACAAACACAATGTAGCAAAATGTGTCCGTAAATAGTTAATCTTTTCAAAAAGGTACTAGATTCAATTAGAAACCAAAGACAGTACAGCTGAACCCCGTTATAACGCGGTGCTTGGGGTCCACATTTATCCGCAATTTTTTTTTTTTTTTGAACACTGAATTGAATGTTTTCATATACCATATCTTCTATTAATCTGCATGGTTGGTTTACAATGGGAAATGTAAAATTCTATATCTGTCTGTAATTTGTTTTCCTAGTTGTCAGTACATTACTTATGTTATTTATAAAATGTTATACCAGGAAGTAATACATTGAGAGTTACCTCTCGTTTTCAAGTATGTCCTGGACATAGAGTTAAGATGACAAATAATACATGGTTGCAATACATAGTTACATAAGTGAACAGGGTATACATTATTTAAAAGACATTTCATGCACAGTTAGAGATAGTATCTACAGTATTATAGCCGTATGTAACTCATATTAAAATATGAGACAGCTTTAGTTTTGAAAGAACTTAGACTGGTGGTGGCTGTGAGAGTCTCTGGTAGATTGTTCCAGTTTTAGGGTGCACGGTAAGAGAAGGAGGAGCGGCCGGATACTTTGCTGAACCTTGGGACCATGAACAGTCTTTTGGAGTCAGATCTCAGATGGTAAGTGAGGAGCTTGTTCAGATAGAAGGGTAGCTTGCCCAGAAAGTATTTGAAGGCAAGAAAGGAAAGATGAACTTTGCGCCTAGACTCAAGAGATGACCATCTTAAAAAAGCCTTTGTGTCTGCTCCCATTCTCATACATCCAGATCACAGCTATCATTTACCTTGGAGGTGGACGTATCTGATGTTGGGGCCGGAGCCATCTTATCCCAAAGAAAGTCACCTCAGGCCAGGCTTCACCCCTGCGCCTTTTTTCAATTTTATTTGCTTCTGCCGAGCAGAATTATGACGTGGGTAACCGTGAACTCCTGGCCATCAAGCTTGCTCTCGAAGAATGGAGGCACCTGTTTGAAGGTACGGAGAACCCTATCACCATCTTAACTGACCACAAAAATCTGCTATACATAGAAGGCACTCGTCACCTAGGAGCTCGACAAGCTCGCTTGTCACACCTTTTTTCCCGCTTCAATTACATTATCCCTTTGTACCAATCCGGTGGCATATCGCCTATGCCTTCCCCCATCTATGAGGATTCCTCCAGTGTTTCATGTTTCCCTACTGAAACCAGTCTTCCAGAACTCTCAATTTCCCTACTCTTCATCACCCCCAGCACCTCTACTCATACAGGAGCAACAAGAATATGAAATTCAATCCATAGTGGACTCCAGGATCTCCAGAGGATCGGTCCAGTATTTGGTGCACTGGAAGGGTTTTGTACCTGAGGAATGGTCCTGGATTCCTTATCACCATCTCCATGCACCCGGATTTCTTCGGCGGTTACATCTGAGATAGCCTCTCAAGCCTTCCTGGAGTCGCCCGGAGGTCGCTCCTGAAGGTAGGAGGGTACTGTAAGAATGCAGGAGTTACGGCGCGCTCTCGCCTTACCTCGGACTGCAATCAGGGCTTCCGCTACCTGTGACTCATCGTCGGGACCCGCGTCTGCCGTCAGCGGCAATGTGCGCAGGCACGCATACAACATGCCGCCTAGTACTGAAGGGGAGGGCCCCGCCTCCCGGTTGCGCACGTGCACAGATGGCGCCGGCCCGCGATGTGCGCACAGTGCATGCAATATCCGCCTCCACTCAACTTATCTGCTGTTCTGCCAGCACCTGTCTCCTGCTCCGCTACACCCAATCTCCGCTTGCGCGGAGGACACACTTCCGCTCCGCCTCTCCTCTCATTGGTCCCTCTCTCTCATATATGCTCAGCTGTGCCACTGGCACATTGGCTCGCTCTCCTCTCCTGTTCTCGCGGTCACGACTCTTCTCGACATCTCCCCCTGATGACATCACTGCTGAACGTCCATCTCCAGGTCACAATGGCGTAGGCCACCCTATGCTCCGTCACTTCGTCAGGGGTTATGCAATTTAGCAAATTATCGCGGAAGCCCGGACACTGCCTCGCGGAACCCCAGTGTTCGGAATCACTCGGCTGATATGTCAGTATACTAAAGGTCTACAATAACTAAGCCACAGTAAAGATATAGTACATGAAGGGATGGTGGAATATGTCTTGTTCTGGGTGATGCTGAGAGATCTGGGGGTGTAAGAGTTTAACAATATGGTTAAAATACCTTGCTTCTACCACACTTAACAAGTCATTTTAGCTTTTTTCAGCATACATTGGGAAGCTGTCCATAGAAGAATGGGTATTACTGTATGTAGGCAACTTTAGGCTCATTACAAATAATAAATATTTATAAGAGGGTACAAATACTGTGTGACCTGGTTTCTTGCGTTTATAATTGGGGTTTCACTTGGTAAATGACCCTTCCTCTTCGTTCTTTTAGAAATCTTCAAATACGACACTGTTTTAAATAATTCTGCTTTATTAACCTGTTTGTAATTGGAATGTATTTTTATGCTATTTTTTATTCTAGGGACACAGGTCTCAATAAGAAATTAAGTTTGATGTTCTGTTCCTTTTCTTTTACACAGACACCAGTCAGTAGTGAAGGGAAATAATGGTCTACCTCCAGTAGACCAACTGCTTAAGTTCTTGGTGGACAGTTCTGCTGACTGTGAAGATGTGGTCCAGTGTGCAAACTGTGACTTTGAATGCAAGAAACAGGTGACCTAAAAGATATCAATGCTTTACAAAATGTTGGTCAGGTCACTGAACATTTTGATTGTAGAACCTACAGTATAAAGAAGCACAGTGAAGTAACCCAAAGGCAATTATTCATGTACACGGTTCTTGGAAACAATATTTTAACCTTGTTAGTGTTGAAGAACCTCCAGTCAAAGTTGTTTTGCATTTCAGCTCCTTACGGTACTGAAAATATCAAATTAACTATGTAAGTATGTACATTCTCTTGTACAGCAGTTATGGTATACACAGTGCAGTACATATGTTTTAGGTAAGTTTTAAGGTACAAGTCCTTGCCCACAGAACTAACAATTTAATTTAGCGCCTGAGGCACAGAGATAAAAATTTGTAAAAAAATGATTAGGAACGGATAATGGAACTTAAATAGGGATCCATTGCAAAAAGGTAGGGTTTTACCGAATCATTCTCCCCTGTTGACCTATCTTTCTCTCAGGATATTATAGCAGAGGTTTTTTTTTTTTTTTTTTTTTTTGAAATATGATATATTTTATTACGCCATTAGAAGAAAGAAAAAAAAGACACATTTTTGGCCTATTTAATGGATCCTACAATAAAATACCCTATTATGTGATAATAGGGGACGGATAATCCCGGTAATACTAAAAGGGGAAATCTCAAATATGGGATATCAAAAGTACGTTTTATTTTTTATTTTTTTTTTCAAATGTTTTTATTAGGCATAAATACAACAATAGTTACAAAACAAGCCAAATTGCCTAATCCAGAGACATTTTAACATTTTTTGGGAAACAGAATGACAACCTGAGTTGTCGAGTTAAGGAAGTGCCTTCAGAGAGGGAAGGCAGTGGGGAGGGGAGGGGAGGGGGGGGGGTGGAGAGGGGATGATGGAGTGGGTCTCCATCCTGGCTGTTGGGGTCCCGACCCAGACAGTGACTAGAGTGTTAGCTCCTTCTATTCCTTTATCCCTTATTCTTCCCAAGAGGGGATGGGTTTTTATCTGATTGGGACGGGTTGCCTTTCTCTAGTAAGGAGTATCCATGGCTCCCAGACCTTGTAAAATGCGAATAGGTTTTGTCTCAGGGTAGCAGTTAGTTGCTCCATGAGCATTACCTCACTGATTCTCCTTTTTATCGTTCTCGTAGCTGGTGTTGTTGTTTTATTCCAGGAGGCCTCAATCTCACATCTAGCCGCGGTGAGAATAAAGGAGATTAATTTCTGGTCGGACAATGTCGGTCATTGGCCTGGCCAGTAGGAAGGTCAGTGGTTCAATAGGTAATTCTAGGTCGGTGACCTCTTTTATCAAAATTTGGACCTTGGCCCAGTACTTTACAATTTCTGGGCATGACCACCAGATGTGGACAATGTCCCCTCTATGACCACAGCCTCTCCAACATAGATCTGATGCCAGAGGGTTGATCTGGTTTAAACGTGCTGGGGTAAGATACCAGCAAAACAGGATTTTATAAATGTTTTCCTTAATTGTAGTGCATAGGGAAGTTTCTGAGGCTACCTGCCAGATTTCTTCCCAGATCTCTCTTTCCACCATTATATTCAGGTCTGCCGCCCACTTGAGCATATAGTCATGCTGTGAGGGGGCCGTCAATTTCTCTAGTTCAAGGTAAATGTCCGATATAAGACCTTTTTGGTGGGTATTGACTTTGCAGGGATGTTCAAATTTGGTGAGAGTGGGGAATTCTGGGAATGGGCATATTAACCGAATAAAATGTCTGATTTGAAGATATTTGAACGTGTCCAATTCTCTAATTTTGTATTTGGCCCTCAGACCTTGATAGCTCAGGAGCTTCCCAAGGCTTAAGAGATCGGCAATCGCCCCAATTCCCCTTGTTCTGAGTTGGTCGAGCAGCTTAGAACCGCATCCCGGGGGGGATTTTGGGTTATCGAGGATGGGTATCAGTTGGGAGCTGGGTGAAGACAGGCCATATCTAATCTTACATTTCGCCCAGACTTCCCACGTGTGTAGTGAGGCCTGTAGTTTAAGGTTATGGGCATGTCTATCTCCTCTGTCCAGGCTCCAGAGGCATGCTTGCAAGGAAGACATCTTGGCATATTGAGTCTCTATTTTTACCCAGCAAAAAAGGACTGGATCTATATTCCACATTACTGCCTGCTTTAAATGTGCGGCTAGGTAGTATTTATGCAGGTCTGGGACTCCTAGGCCCCCCCTGGATCTTGATGCCAGCAGGACCGATCTCGCGACTCTGGGTCTCTTCCCCTGCTAAATGAAGTGGAACAACCTATTTTGGATATTTTTCAACTCAGTGCCAGGAACATGGATCGGGAGTGTCTAGAAAAAGTACAACATTCTTGGGAGTATATTCATCTTGACAGTTATCATCCTTCCGATCCATGAAATCTGGTAACCTTCCCACTGATTTAGGTCTTTTTTGATCCTCTCCCAGAGCTTCGGGTAATTGTCCCGATATAAAGTTTGGTATTGTCTTGACACATTAATTCCCAGATATTTAATGTATGAAGAACACCATCTGTAGCTAAAATTTAGTTTGAGTAGTTTTACTTCGAGGTCTGGGAGACTAAGATTTAGGGCTTCTGATTTGTCGCTCTTTATTTTATATCCTGATATCTTTCCGAATTCCGTCAGTTCCCTTTGGAGGTTCGGAAGGGAAGTTTGGGGTTTAGTCAAAGTTAGAATGATATCATCAGCGAATAGGGAAATTTTGTACTGTACTTTTCCAATGATAATACCCTGTATGTTTGGGTTGTTCCGTATTTTGGTCGCTAGTGGTTCGATTGTGAGAGCAAAAAGGAGGGGGGACAGGGGGCACCCTTGCCATGTTCCATTTCTAATTTGGAACCTCTCAGAGACTCCTCCTGGGAGTCTGACCGTGGCTGACGGATTTTGATAGAGCGCCCAGACTCCCTCTAAAAAAGAGTCTCTGAAGCCAAATTTTTGCAATGTTTGGTCTAAAAATAGCCAATCAATTCTGTCAAATGCCTTCTCTGCATCTAAGCTCAGTAACATTGCTTTTGATCCTGTCAGATGGACATGGTCGACTATATTAATTATCTTACGGGTATTGTCTGAGGCCTGTCGACCCGAGACAAACCCGACATGGTCCGTATGTATTAATCTCGGTAGAATAGGGTTAAGTCTGTTCGCCAATATCTTACTATACAATTTGAGGTCGTTGTTCAACAATGAAATTGGCCTATAGCTTCCACACTGGGTTGGGTCCTTTCCTTCTTTATGTATTATGGCCAGATTTGCGGTTGACATTGAAGGTGGATTAGGGCTTCCTTCCAAAAATGCGTTGAACAAGTTCAATAAGTGGGTGGATAATACCGGTAAGAATTTCTTATAATAGACATTTGTAAATCCATCTGGGCCCGGCGCTTTGGAAGTTTTAGATGCTTTTACAGCTGCCGTCAATTCTTCTATCGTTATTTTTGCGTTCAGCCTAGCGTTTTCCTCCTCTGTCAGGGAGGGGAGCTCTCAATCTTCTAAATAATCTATAACTGACGCTACGTCATTGGTACTTGGGTTAGCAGAATGAACCCTTAGGTTATGTAATTTAGTGTAAAATTTGGTGAATTCTTCTGCTATTTTTTTCTCGTTGTATAGTATCTCACCAGAGCTTTTCTTGATCGCCGTTATTTGTGATCTTTTTTGCACTAGCAGAGGTGTTTTATCAGGATTAATAACTGTTCTGAATTGCAGGTATGCTGATTTCAAACATGGTTGTTAGACATAGAGAAGTGACATTTCATATAGTAAATCTCTAGGGCACCATCTCTTCTGTTCCTGACTGCTAAAATATGCCTTCTGGGCAACTTATATGAGATTTTGGTAATATACCAGTTTTGTAGATACATGTACCAGGCATGTGACATACGTATTCTGGAATATGTCACAAAATGAATTATATAACATTTTAGTATGTAAAAAAGCATCATACAGGAAGATGAAATGCTACAGTGAATAACAAGACAAACAGTGAACCATTACTCTTATGTCCGTGGTGCAGAGCTCCACTAGACATATTGGTTGTAGTTTTTCTTCTTGAGATTGAGGCACTTTTTATTGGTCTAGAGTTTAAATTCCTCTCTTTGTACATGAGCTTTCAAGACCACCAAATAATTTTTTCTAGATGTGTTCATGAAGAATTTTCATGTTGGTTCAATTAAAGATTATATAGTTAGTATGGTAATACCCAGCTACTGTACAAAGCACATAATAAATAAATAACAGCCTCACATCAAATACAGATATTAAACTACTGACACATCCAGAAGTGTCTGATAGCAAAACAATTTAACATAATAACATTGTCGATAAGGTTAAAAAAGGCACACATCCATTATAACAGGACACAATACTCATCCTACATTATTTACTAATATGATGTAGAAGGAGGCAAACAATAAAACCCTAATGAAACATGCCACTATGTTTCGTAATGGGGTCACCCCTTCCTGACTATTAATCGCAATCAGATATCCCCCTGGATCAATGCTCTTCCTGATTTAACTTATTTGACATATTCCTGTATAACTTTCCTTTCTAAAACGATATCTAACCTTTTCTTAAATATATCTACTTTATCTGCCATCCCAGTCTCCTTGGGAAATAATAAACACTGTACAATAGTGTGTTTTAGCACATATGCAAAATGTTCCCTTGTCTCCTTTCCAGGATGGAGATACTATGTATTATTGTAACACCTGCAACCAGCCCCTATGCATCAAGTGCAGAGATGACACTCACAAAGCAAAAATGTTCTCCTGTCATGAGATTGTGTCACTGACTAAACGTGCAAAGGATATACAAAAAAAATGCTGTAAGTATGACTTGATCAATTAAATGTCCCTCCCCCCAAATATGACGTATATTGAAACTGACCCCCATATGACGCTCCGAATAAGCCGATTCCCAGCATAGTTTCCCTTGTTTTTTTCCTAGTTGTTTTTTATTTTATTTACATTTTTATTTGAAGGCCCCCAGCCTGCAGTAGAGTGTTCACATGGCGACTCCTGCTGTTTATTCTCACTTCTCCCCTCTACCAGCACTACAAAGGATCTAATCAGAGAATAATATTGTCTCTTATTCTTCAAAAATAAGGTTCTTTGATGTCTACTAATGTCACAAAGTGAGAAGTTCTTAGGAGACATTTTAATTTATGGTTCGGGCTCATAATTTAGACATAAAATAAAAATACACAGTTTAAAAAAACAGTGCGCAGGAAAAAAAATTAGAGATCTGAAAACAGACATCTTATTGTACAGTATTGTGAAGAAAGCTTTCAAAAATAAACATGCAGGGGAAACTGCCCCTTTAAAGATTTCTTGATGTATTTCCTATTCTTTCCCATGCTTATCCTGGGCACAATATACTTTTTGATATTACAGGAAGTATACAGTCTGTGGGTTTCCAACTTTAAAGCAGCAAACCCTTCTGGCAGCTGTTTTTTTTAAATAGATTTTTCTACATAATTGGGATGTGACTTTCCGGAGCGGAGCAACTCTACTTTTAGCTCTGGGGTCCACCTCGTTCTTGAGACCCTTACTGGTTAAGCTACCGAGTTTAAAGTTCCCTACTGGGGAAATATTGCTGCCAATCTCATTGGATCCACATGTCAATGGGAAACTTCACCATTATGGATTGCGACTTCTTATTGAACAACACTGTTGGCCATATTGAAGTATTCACCGGTAAGTGTTTTGGGAAATGGGGGTGGGTCGCTGGGGACTGAAAGTAGAGCAGTTCAGCTCCAGGGAACCACCCAGTTCCAATTACGTAAAAAAAAGTGATGTAAAATGTTGATTGTCCCTTTATTAGGGAAGGCAAACAAATATATTCAGATTGTTTGCGTGTAAGCAATCTAGGTGCAATAATCTAAATACAATATGTATTGTCTTTGGATGCAAAGTGACATATATGGAGCAACCGGCGTTACTTGACACACATAATATCAGCGGTGGATTTCAAAATTTGCCGCCCGTGGGCACTTACCTGTGGCGGCCGCCTCCTTGCTGCCGCCCTCCTTTTCCTTCCATGGCAACAAGACGTCATGTGACATCACGTAGTTGACGTTTGCAGCGTCATTTGACGCTGAGCTTCAGAAGGAGAAGGACGGCGGCAGCAAGGAGACGGCAGCAAGGAGACGGCTGTCACAGCCAAGTGCCTTCCCATCAGGCCCCATAGGGCAGAGAGTGCAGCAAATGTATATGGGGTGGACATTTGTGTCGCCCCCAAATTTTGACGCCCCAAAATTTTGACGCCATGGGCCCGGGCCTAACAGGCCTACTGCATACTATACCATATGGTGGTCTGTTTTTTGCATATGAAAAAGGGTTAGATTCCATGTTGATGCCATGAACAGAAAGCTTAATCCCTAACTCGCTGCATCAGTGTGTGGGATAATACAGTCTTCTTGATGCATTGTATGAAGCCTGGATTTCAATAACCATGAACCACTTCAATGAGAGATTGCCCTAGTTAAAGGTGTCTGTTGCAGCCACATTTTACAGTTTGTACATTGCATTACTTGCTATGTTTAATTAAACGGTGGGACAATCATAACTCTGCTTTTCCAAACTTCAGTTACATTTGAGGGTCTGTCCAAATATAGTTCTTGCAATTACATTTAAAAAAAAATCTTTAAACATGTGATTATATTTTGTTTTTAGCTCTTCATGAAGAACGTTACATTATGTTTTCCACTGAGAAGAAATCCCTGCTTTGTATTAATTGCTTCCGTGACATGCAAGTGTGAGTAGAAATCCTACCGTGTTACATGCTCAGCAAAACATACAATAATCAGGTGAAAACATGACCTAGTATTCTTAGCCTGAGATTCAGTAGCCGGTAGCCATATTGGTTTTTGTGCAAAGAGAAATTAGATTTTTTTTTGCAATTGTAAATTATGCAAAGATATTTTATGTTAGTATTGAAGAACACATAGGCTATTGCCCTTCATTTGATGAAGGGACCGATTTGGTTTCAGGAAAGCTCATTTACACATACATTATATGTGGTGCAGTGTAAGAAGATATTGATTGGGGACCTTCTGAACGTACTACTTCAAGACAAATTTTTAGGAGAAATACTCCTTCATCGGGTCAGTGAGGTCGGCCATTAAGTACAGTGCAGGTGGAAATGTAAACATACTATGCAATTTAGAATAAAACTTAATATCTTGTTATGCCTCAAGTCATCCAAAGCTTCCTCTCATTAGATGAAGTTGTGAGATACCTGCTTCTCTCAAACCACAGTAGTGGTTTCTGTATTACTGTATAGAGAGGGTTAAAAGGTGAGGAAATGATAGACTACTTTAGCCAATATGATTTCAGTTAGGTCTGCAAGCAATTGCACTAAATTAAATATTTAAAAAGTTGAACTTCAGATTTCACAGAATAGAGCATTTTTATGTCTGTGGTCCCTGTTCATTTAGTGTTATGGGTGGAGAGGCACTTTCACAAAGCATCACATGTTTAGTCAAACATACACAGAACTCTGTGAACATGACTTGATGTCACTCTTATGATAAGATGTGAGACACCTAGCATGGATGTTGATGGAAAATGCAGGTAGAAGTCAAGTTCGTGCTTGTAATTCTGCTCTTCTGACCTTGACACGAAGCATCTTTGAATCTGCAGAGGAGGAAACATCTCATGTAGGTATGGGGGACTAAGATATGGTCTGGTAGGGGTTGTATCTATCTGCATACAATGTGCAAAGGTTGGAAAGCAGTAATGACAGATGGGATCGAGGTGCACCACATTGGGAACATGATCCAGCAATGACTTATCCTCTTATTTCTAAATAGGCTGATATGAAACTTTACTACTGTATCTTTTCGATATTGAAAATAGTATTGTTACAGGAGCACTTTTAATATGAAAGAGGTGCATTATGGTTTTGATGCACTGAGCTCCGTTAAGTCAGGGAACATAACATGAGTCGTGACGTTACCTAAAAGAGGAACGGATGCTATGTTCCCTGAGTTAACATGGTATCCACAAAGCTATTATATGCAAAAACAATGTCCAAACTACATCTCATTAGCATAGACCTAACATCACGTTATTGGAGTATAATGTTGCCTTATCTTCTAATACCATGATGTTATGTCAGTCTTGGTGTTACTCCTATCCAGAACCTCAAATAGGGCTTTTGTTGAAGTGGAGAGAGGAGAGGGCAATAACGTTGTGTTGTTTAAATACACCAGGCTGTGTGATTTTCCAAGTCGGTCTTGATAGAAAAGCATGTGAGTCTGTATGAGAGTCACAGGAAATTCATTTTAACAAAAGAGAGAAATTAATTAAATGTTATGGGTAGTCTACCAAAGTCTGAGCACATGAAGAACACACATCTGGGGATCTTTGCAAATTCATATTCAGCAATCAAATAAAAAAATAAACCACAACCCAGCTTCATAGAATGGCAAAGCAGCAATCCTGCTTACACTTTGCTTTCAGAATTAGACCTATGGTGTCCTCTGCTGCTGAACTGCTTAACCTTTTTAGCTCCAGGGACCTGATCAGGAAATCAAAATGGCTGCAAATCCCACATGTGCTGTGGGCCAATAGGAAGCCACAACGGATGACATTGTATGACGGCGGTTGGCTATCTTTGAAGTAATCCAGCAGCTAAAATGGGAAGTATCTTGGGAGCAAGGGGTTCCCTGGAGCTAAAACAGTGCAGTCCAGCTCTGGAGAACACCCTCGCTCGAATTCTGTAAAGAATTCAATGCTCAAAATGGATGGAATATCTACTGTAAGAGAGGACAAAAATAAAATCACGCAATTGCAACCTTAACACTATCTGCTGGATGTCCCCACAGTTATTTATTTTTTAATTCAAATTAATTGATTCAGCTGGTGAATTATTTAGCAAAATTGCAATGTTTCAGACAATGTTGAATTCTTACATCTTCATTTGCGATATAACTTAATGACCAGGTACAGATGGATCATGTTGAAACATACTTATTTTTTAAAGCTCTGCCTAATACTATTTTGTATCCTGGTTTCATAGAGAAAGCCGTGCTCACTGCATTGATATAGAAACAGCTTACATGCAGGGATGTGAGAAACTGGACCAGGCAGTCATGGTAGGTTAAATTCAAAGGTCAATTTATATGATCAACAGATGTATGACCTGAACTACGAAGCAGAAGTGACGAACAGTATGGCCAACTGTACAGTAATCCCACTAAGGTATGACTATTTTCACCCCGCTATGTGTATGCTAAGTAATGACGTAATATTATTTATTTGGGAGAATTACTGGAGCAAAAAGGTGAATTAAATAGGCCGCATACGGAGCATGTTTATGACCACTAACGTTAAACCATATCCTTTACAATGCACATCGAAAAATATTACCAGGGAAAGGTTATATTAATGGGAGAAACTAACACAGACATTTGTATGTAATTACTGTATGTATATTATTATTTATATAGCGCCATCCAGGTACATAGCGCTTCACAGCAGTAATACCCGTGACATAATAATATAACACATAATGGGAATAAGCGCTTCAGACATAAAACAATAGGAAAAGGTGTCCCTGCCCTGAAGAGCTTACAATCTAAGTATCATTGCATTGACTCATCATCATCTAGTAATAACTTTTAAGATGTGTGAGAACATATTGGTTGTCAATCCATATAAATTATAAATATATTTAAACATACATTTAACTATTCCATTTTGCCATTTTCAAAATAGTTTTATATCTTTAAATATTTCAACACTGGCCATATAAGAATCAGTTTCACACTATTTAGGTGTTAATAACAATTAGATACATATTCTATACTCTAGTTGGTAAGGACAGTATATATACATTCGCATTTAAAGGGAGATACCATGCCGTTTTTAGGCATAGGAATTATGGCGACCCATATACTACACGGATTACTGGGATTACAGGTTTTTTTTATAGATGAAGATGAAGTCGTTATTTTGTGATGAAACAACAACACCACCTTCATTTACCTAGAAAAGTCCACCAAAGAAAGCAAAAGTAGTACATATTTTTCATTGGCTGTATAAGGCAACTTTGCAGTACTATTTTATTTAGGATAATTTCTGTATGTATGTGACATGTAGGCTGTGAAAGAACTACAGACATCAACGAGAGAAGCAATTATTCTCCTTAAAGCTATGATTGAAGAGGTGCGCAATAGTGCAGATGAAGAAGAGACTTCAATCAACAGTCTCTTTAGCAGCATGCAGGTAACCTAAGGATTCCATCTGGTCATATAAAACGTGCTAAGACCTTCGTAGTAACTTTAACTCTTTAGTTCCCAGGGGACCTGCAATGTATTGTAAAGCAGCAAAGGGTTCTTTTCTCATATCTGTATGCCATTCATCAAAAAGTTGTTTCCAATGTTCCTCTAAGGTAGAAAAAAAGCCAATTAGTTGTAGTTTGTCTATTTTATAGATGTACACTAAATTATGTTCCTAGCACTCAGTAATGACTGGTAGGTAACAGAATAAGTCAAAAATCATTTCATATGTAAATTAGAACAACACAAGGTCAAAGGCCCCGAGGGGTATATGTGATAGTGAAAAATGATAATCCAATAAGTGGAGTGAATGACTGTCACAGGAGACCAGGTTATTTACACCTTTTTAGCAGGATCATTCATTGAACAAAACAAGGTAGAGAGATAAATTGTAATTTTTTCGGCATAAATTCGCTTACACACAGTGAAACACAAAATACAGACGAAAAGACACACTTACTTGGGGTTGGGGTTGAAAACTAGACTTTCCTAGGTGCAAGAAACTCTTTGGGAGAGTTTTAACCCGACCGGGACTTAGCCCAGAATCTCCTGGAACCCAAATCGGCATAACATTCCATACGCCACCGCTACGTTCGTTTCTGAGAACTTGGATGCAAAATGCTGGACTTAGACTCTGGCGAGCAGGCTTTTCAGGCTTGAAATCGAAGCCGGGTGCTTTGCGTGCAGTCATTAGAAGTACTTTGATCAAGATGACAGGTGGATACCCTGTGTAAATTCCACTTTACATTTACATTGGATGAATGGGTGTAGGATTTTCTTTTATTGGTGTTGTTTATTCCTTGCTACAAGTATGCAAGTAAAATATTTTAATGTATACTGTAGCTTTCCCGAGAAAGAAAAAATGTTTTTCAGAATAAAGGTCAGTGTTGATTGCAATTTATTTTTGTTGCTTAACTGAGCGAGATGTCCACCTCACCTCCGGGGACCCCTCCAGTTCCTGATCTCTGAGAATGTTGTCCACCGGTTGACATAAAAAAACCCACATGGTCAGAGGTTGCTCCAGCAACTAATAGAAAGTTTCAACGTCATCGAGAGATGACATTGCAACGTTTTATTCATGACTGTAACAGGGACTTATCCCTGTTGAAGAAACTATCTCTAAAATACAGCAGCGATCTGGTTAAGTGCAGCAGGCAATTAACCAGACCCAACCTGGCCAATTAAGTCTATAAGAAAAGCCTCCTGTTGGAAACAGAAGAGAGATTCCTTAGCTCACAATTGGGCTGACATAAGGAGGACAGATCAGAGATTTCCTTAACCCACAACAGGGCTGACCTGAGGAAAATATGATGTCTTGATGCACACAGAAGGACTGTATGTGGACAGCAAGACAAGGGGACAAGACCTCTATACCTGGACACAGAGTGTGCCATAGCACATAAGGATGCTGACCCAGGAGAACAGAGAGACCTTCCCCTACAGCAACAACAGAAACATATAAGAGACTTTCTTGTTGGACTGTTGTATATCTATATCTATATACAGTATATACTACTGTGTTTCTTACAGCCTTTGAAGCAGTAATCACCCCCCAAATGATTTTTGTTAAGTTTTCCTGGACCAGAGTGTCCACCAGAGATGATCTGTGGTCCCTAACATTCAGGGATCCCCCGGATCCCAACATATTTGTGGCTTTTGACACAACTACAAAGATGGCCGCAGGGTCATTGTAAGAGATGTGTGCAGAGGTACATTTAATGGAGACCGATTAGGGTAAAATTAAATCCCAGCTTTAAATGAAAAAAAATATATATATATATATGGGGTGGTAATCAGCTTTGCTATCCACCCAGTTAGAGAGGGCTGGAGTAAAGGTTTAGATATTCTCCAAAATGGAGTAGGCCTTTATTTTGTGTAATCTGTCACTCCTGTTCCCTGTCCTGGCTCTCCCCACACCACCGCGGAGCCCTCAGCCCTCCTGTTGCCAATAGGTCACAGCACCAAAACCACCTGAAAGTAGCCGAGGAGTGTACCCCCAATCTCACGTAGGGGGGATATGATAAAAGGGTTACACATATTCAAGCATTTGAAAATGTAACGAAGATCTCATTACCCCCTTCACTAATTGGAAAATGCACATTTTATATAATGTGGCTGAGTGATCTCTCCATGTATGTTATGTTAGTTATGTTAAAAAGTTAACATTGTGCGATTTGTACTTTAAGTGTATCCACCTCGAATGTGTGATTTTCATTCGAGGGACACAATATGTTAGAGGCAGAAAATGTAATAAAATATGGCGCTATCACATTTTCCCTGCTATTCATTGCCTTGTCAAACCGCACTCTGACATATAGATACCGCAGCTATAAGGATAGGGCCCTTAGTCTCACATTTCTCTCCACATGGTGGCAGTGCAGCCCTATCATTACCCTGAGATTATGCATGACAATATGACATTGAAAGTTAAAGGTAAGAGCTGTATGGTTTTAATGTGGATTCTGGTGTCCATAAATGTATATTGTTATAACAAACAAGGTAAGAAGTCTGCAGTTTGCTCATGGAGAAAAGAAAAGTCTAATTTCAGTTCAGAAACGTTATTAAAAAATACAATAAATTGATAGATCAATAAATTAAGGATCCCAGACCCCACAATTATAACTAAGCTTGTTAATAATAACGATATGTGAAATTATATATTTTCTTAATGAACTTTTTTGCTCGTCCATAACTTCTGGAAATGTCAGTTTAAAGAGCCTTGTTTGCTCCCTTTCGGTATTTAGGGACCTGTGGCAGATTTTGCCAGCCCCAAGAACATAAAATAATATTTCTGTCTGAGCCCCAGGGACATACCAATAACATTGGGTTTTTTTCTAAAAAGATTTATTGGTAAATTTAGACAAGGATATTTTAGCCTGGATGGCTTACTTGGGTGAGACCCTTGAGAGAGCCCACGTCACGGAAAAAATCGACGAAGGGAGGGTCAGGAAAATGGGCTGTAAATGGAGAGGGGCAATGTAATAAATGCTGTGGTGGGGACTATGACCACCCCACTATTCCCAGTTTTGTCCCAGGAATTATTGACAGTGTTTATACAATTTTACCTTTAATTTTGTATATTGATGAATTCCGCAGGAAAAACTTGCAGAACGCAAAAAGATCCTCCTGAAAGCCGTGCAGTGGTAAGGACGCAAAAATATCCGCAAACTAATCAAGTTGCTATTTTATGTGGAACCACTAATAACGCCTGGAAGGAAGATTATTTTATTGTATTCGCTATGAAAAATTAGTACTTTTTTTGTACCAAATCATTTCTGCAAAGTGAGTAACTTATACTAGAGAGGTAAGAAGTTACTTGTTTGGATGAGATTTTTTAGAAATGGAGTTAGTGGATAAAAGATTTTAGCGATGGCAACTGCTAATGTTATGGCAATAAGGCATAACAGAATACCTGTATTGTCATGGTGGGGGAGGGAAATAGAAACTAATCACTGGTCTACCCATTACTGTTAGCTACAATGTAACAGGCCTAACATCCCAAGCTTAAAATCCCTAGGTTTTGGGAAGTGACTTCTTGGATAGAGAGTAACAGCTCAGGGTCTCAGAAAGGGGGAAATGGAGTTTGATTATATTAGTCCAAAGCCATTAAAAGTGAAACCACTTCATGCCAGTTTGCTATTTTGCCTTGAATAACTTGATACTTATACTATATACTTGTCTTGATACTTATTTTAAAAGATTATACGATGTTTCAACAGTTTTAAAAATAGAAAGGACTAGAGAAAGGCTTAAGAAACATATTTGTTTTCATCTTGTAATGTTAGTGTAGGGTGATATTAGAGATGTGTTAATGTCTTCAGATGGGCTGCGCAAAATGTTTTTGCGAATTTCTCATAAATGTTGTGCTTTTTAGCACAATTTTCGCTAACGTGGAAAGGTTTTTCTTTGCCCACAATTTTGTACAATTGGCGCTATCTAAAGGGCCACGAAGGATCTGAATATAGGGTCATGTGACCTGCAAATTGACGTTAAACTATTTTCACAAGACAAATTTAGAAAAGCTCCGCGAACGTTTCTCACGTCTCTAGATGAGATATTACTCCATGTTTCACTCATATGTCTTTTTGTTCCCTGCTTCAAGTCAACACGAGGAAAAGGAGAAAGCTTTTAAGGAGCAGCTTTCTCACTTGGCATCTCTTCTACCGACGTTGCAGGTAAGAAACAATCTATGGGCGGGATTAGGGCGAGAAAACCTGCATAAGCGCTTATTGATTCTCTCCCTATGTGTTATGTTTAAGAAAGTAGTATTCTTGGTAAGATAATTCGTTTTGCCCATTGTCTGATACCGAAGTGATATTTCCGATTAACACTGGTTTTCCTCCTTTTTTCCAGGTCCATCTGGTTACATGCTCAGCATTTCTGAACTCGGCAAACAAGGCTGAATTTCTGGACTTGGGATATGTAAGTATGTAATTAAAAATGATCTTGAGCGACATTTTCTGTTTCATCTTCCTACTATTCATTAAATGATGGCTTTGTAATACATCAAGGGTTTCAACAAGGTAATGCATATTTCAGGGAAGCAGAAAAACATAACTGTATTTGATGCAGCACTGATGCTTCATTTATTAGGTTAACAAAATGTATTATTTTGCACAGCATGGCTATTATAGGTAATATTACACTAATCATTTATATTTACTAATACTAGTTTTTTCTTTCTTTCAATCAAACGGTTGGGAAGGGATATATAACTTAGAAAGCAGTGCGAAGTTGACAAGAAAAGTGTTCTATATATACAATGAATATCAGTACCCTCAACAATCTTTTGAGTGGCTTTATACCTCTTAAAGCTTGACCTGTATCAGACCAATGGACCACATTGGTGACATTATTTAACCAACTCCTGATACACCAGATCTCAGCTAATCTTCATTCTACTAATTGCTTTATTGAAGAATAGTCATCCGAGAAAGCTGCTATCCATTGAAGCCAAACGTTTAAAGGGTTATTTAAAACTGCTGTCAGCTTTTCCATCTCTAGTACAAATCTCCCTTTGTTTGTATACTAATACTTGTTATAAATGTAAAAAATTTTAATTGTATAAATTAAGTATTCAATATCTATGTATGTTCAGTATGTCTATCTTTATATAGCGCCATCTATGTACATACTGTAGCTCTTCACAGCAGTAATACACGTGACATAATAATATAACACATAATGGGAATAAGCGCTTCAGACATATAAGTAACATTAGGAAAAGGAGTCCCTGCTCTGAAGAGTTTACAATCTAAGTGGCGAGTAGGGAGAACTTACAGAGACAGTAGGAAGGTGTTCTGGTAAGTGCGTCTGGAAGGGGTCATGGTCGATGTATGAGGTGTATCAGCCACGGAGCTACTCGTATGCTTCGTTAAGGAGATGGGTTTTAAGAAAGGCCCTACAGGGGTATTGAGGGGAAGGGCATTCCAGAGGTGTGGGGCAGTGAGAAAGGTTTTAGGCGGGAGAGGGATTTAGATACAAAAGGGTTAGACAGGAGACATCCTTGAGCAGAACGCAAGCATGGGGACGGGGTATGCGACGTTAACATTCAAAAATAATTTCAAGTATTCATACACACAACGCACATTTTCTGAAGGTTTGTATTACTTTTTTGTTCCGACATTTTTGACGCAACACAAATTTGAAAACATATGTTAATTCAGAGCCCTCACTGTCTGTACAGTAACATAAGTAAATGAATGAAAGAAGAATTCTTACTTGTAACAGGAGATTTTGCTACCTAAACACCACAAACAATTACTGGAAGGTCTCAAACATCTAAAATGTTCTGGAGGTGAAAGCTTTGAGAAAACAATGTCACTTTTTATTTTCAGCAACTAATGGAGAGGCTGCAAAAAATTGTAATACTTCCCCATCGTTTGCGACCATCTCAGAGCAGCAAGGTAAGACTATTACTGTGTCTTTGTCTTAAAGCAGCAGTCCAAGCTGCAGTTTTCTTTTTTTGTTTTCCTTTAATATGTGCATCAATACTGTACAATCTACACAATGATAAGTAATTAGCCAAGTTGCCAATTGATCCATTTTCCTGTGATCGATCGGCGAAGATTCAGCTTGAGGGTTCACTAAATGGTTGTCAGTGCAGCAGAAGAGGACCAAAGATGCAAAGTTCTGTGGGGAAGATCATGTGACCAGGCAGTCACTAGATACTAGAAGGGGATGTGACTTTGTAAATGGTTGCTATAGAAACAAAAAATGCTTGTTACATTATAATACATTAAAAATGTAATTCAGAGTTGTTTTTTGTTGTTTTTTCTAAATGCTGCAAGTATTTTCTCATAGTACAGAACTGATTTTTTTTTTAAATCCACACATGTAGGATATTGCTTGGTCTGCAGCTTTGAGCAGAACAAATGTGCATACTGTACTATACTCATTTTAATTAGACATTTGTTGCTGTAGCTTTTTTTCAGGCGGAAAGGACTTGGGCTACCAAATTAGTCTGAGAGATATTTAACAGACTTTTAACCAGGAAATAGATTTTGATAGAGGACGTCAATCTATACTGTATTTAAACACAAAGCCTGCAAAATGCGATTATTTTAGGATAAAGCTATTCTATGATAATGTACTGTAGGTAAATCCCAGTGACAGGTCTGTGCGCTTGTGACCTTGGGCGTCTCCAGAGAATACACAGAATTAGCTACATCTTTCTGTGCCTGAGGCACCAAAATTAGATTGTAAGCTTTACTGGGCAGGGACTCATTGTGAACGCAAAATTCTATGTACAGCACTGCGTACGCTGTCAGCGCTATATAAAGGGAAAACAAATATTATGTAATATCATTATAAAGGACCCTGTGACGGAGTGGCCTGTAGGCGAGGTCAGATACGAGTCCACACATGCATTTGTAGGGTGAACCAAACGTTGAGTGATTTCATTCTCCACAAAACAGCAACCAAAACATTAGGGCTACTACCCCTTTAAGGCAAAAACACAATCATAAAACAAATACCTACTCCATTTTAGAAGACTAAATAAACATTACTCCGGTCCTTTCTGTCTGGGCCACCAGCTAAGCTAGTTACCAATCCCAAAACATATGAAACAATATTAGGGAACAATATATATCTGTTACAATATATAACAGTCTTATCTGACTGATGCTGGTCCGGCATCTTCGATTTCTCCATCTGCAGGATTTGAATTCCTGCTGCTCCCAAGAACATATTTTGCCCTATCCATGCAGGCTTGTGCCGTGGGGGGCTTTGGGTTCCCCACTGTTGCCAGGCAAAATCCTATGGTCAACAAGCCTGGATCCCTGCGGGCGGGATCTCTGTTGTCTGTGTTCCTCCAACAAACTCCAACAGGGACACTGACAGCAGCTACTTCCTGCTTTTTATCCCTGCTCAATCAGTCAAAGACCGAGCCACTGATTGAGCCACCAGTGCTGAAGCTGGGACTGATTGAGCCACCTGTGCTGAAGCAGGGATATCCTGAAAACCTGACCTGTGGGTAGTTCTGGATGACTGAAGTTGGCCACCCCTGTTCTAGGACTATAAGGTTAAAAATAGAATGACATTTCAAGTTAGCAACACAGTGATTTGAGTTTAGATGCTTCACATTGTTATCATCTCATTTTTTAGATCAATACAGAGTATGGAGCAGAGTTTGCATGCTGCTTAGAGCCTTTGCTGCTGTTAAATCTACGCCGAGCTGGCAGTGTGAATGGTGGATGTGGTGGCTCAGGACTTAGCACTGGAAGCATGTAAGTGTAATATGTTTGTTTAATAGCTTTCAACCTTTTTCTTTTAATGAAGCCTGAAACACATTGCTATTTCGTAAAGTAGAGATCCCTCGCTACCCAACTGCATTGTATGTTATAATGATCAGGGGTCTCAGTCAATGCCTTCACCAGTGGATCCAATTATTGGATCACTTGCTACCAGGTGTCTCCAAATAGCAGACAATAAAATGATAGGTTTACCAAAAGTGAAATTTGAATGAAAACCAGAGGAAAACAATCGTAAACGTTCAAAACAATTGTCTTTAAAAAAAAAAAAAAAAAAAAAATACATTTAAGCATTTATTTATTCTACCACCCACATTTTATGCATATTGTGAGCATTTTAACGATAGTCATTCAATGAGCTGGATTCTGCCACAGATAGAACAAATGCAAGCATTGCTTGATTGCCTAACCAAATATTGAGAGACACTAGAAAGGTTTGTATCCATTTTATTGTATTACATTTTCTTTCTCGAAGATCACTCAAAAGAATCGGAAATGTTCATTATCTCTCTCTCTACTACTATTCGGTGATACCTTTTTTATTTGACTAACAATTTATGTCATAGGACAAGCTTTCGAGAGTTCTCCTCTCTTCTTCAGGTCTAGCAATACTGATATACACAGAAAGCTATGGCTAAAACTGTGTGTAGAGAAAAAAAAAACAGATATGTACTGTAGATAAGGTAGGGTGTTATTCTCTTTGCTAAAGTCCCTTCACGGGATGAAACGCGTTAGAGGTTTTTTCATGTCCATGTTTTTGTTTCAATAAAGGTTTTTTTTTATTTAATCATGCTTGATTGAGTTCACGGAGGCTAGCAGTGACCGCTGGGATCCTTTTTCCACATACCTTTATTTCTAGCCAATCAGCTTTTCTTTTGTCAGAACAGCTGTCAAGGGTTGGTTTTCGGCTGGAGTGGATCCCAGGGGCAGGAACAACAGGGAGCGTGGTAAGGGTCACAAGCAGAGGTCAGAGACAGGCGGCAGATAGCGTAGTCGGGGTCACAAGCAAAGGTCATAGGCAGGCGACAGATAGTGTAGTCGGGGTCACAAGCAGAGGTCAGAGGCAGGTGGCAGATAGCGTAGTCACAAGCAGAGGTCAGCAACGAGGAGACAGGAACAGGACAATAGCACAGCAGTAAACACAAGAACCTAGCAAGAGCTGAGAACCAGTATAAACAGGCACTGAGAGACAGGAAGGGGAAGTTTATATAGGCAGGCTGATAGGTAGAGCACAGGTGCAGAGTTATAAGGTTTCAGTGTCTGGAATCTTCCTTAGGCTAAGGCCCCGCTCCCTCAGTCAGCGCGCCCGCACTGCAGACAGGCGGGGCGCTGACAGACACAGACCGTGATATGCGGTCTGTAGGGAGCAAGAGCCGGGCGGGAGTGGGAGGGAGGGGCGTGGTTTAAGTGGAGGGGGGCATGGTTTAAGCGGAGGGACCCGCTACCCCCCCCTCCACGGTCTGCCCTACTCACACACTGACACTCAGGCACACACACACTCAGGCACACACAGACAGGCACTCATACACACACACACACACACACACACACACACACACACACACGCAGGCACTCACGCACTCAGACACACACATACACACACACAGACAGGCACTCACGCTGCTTTCCCTCCACACTCTCCTCCCCGCTCCCCGAAGCCTCCCCTCCTCCCGAAGCCTCCCCTCCTCATTGGCTCACAGCCACACCACGTGACGCGTCGACGCTTGGGATTACAATTCTCTTGAATCCCCTAGCGGCTGACGCGTCACAGCGTGTAGTGAGCTGTGCCGTTTGGGGGGACTGGGACCGGCTCGGGAGTATTCCCCTGCTGGTGGGGAACGCTCGTGCGGCCGCCCCCGCGCCACCGGGGGCAGCGGGTCCCAGGCCTTAGCAGAGCAGCAGCAATCCCGGTGGACAAGTATAGGCACTGCAGGCTATAACAAGACATTGAGAGAGTGTCAGCAATTCCGGTGGCCAAGCATGGGTACAGCAGGCTTAGAACATGACAACAGCTCTGAGACAGGGCAGAGGATTGGTCAGGAGGCAGGAACAGCTCTCAGACAGGGCAGGGAATTGGTCAGGAACCTGCAGCCAGGCATTGACTCCTTCCTCTGTGAACAGAGCTCCACAGACACAGATGAGGAGGGAGAGAGTGTTTTTGTAGCTGCAAAATAAGTGTCTGTCTGCAGGGTTTGTTTGTAGCTGCAGTTTCTGTCTATCTAGTGTGTGTGGCTGCTGCAGAGTGTGTGTGTGTGTGTGTGCCTGTGTGAATGGCTGCTGCAGTGTGTGTGTGTGCCTGCTTCAGAGTTTGTGTGTGTAGCTGCTGAGCTTTTGTGTGTATGTGTGTGTGGCTGCAGAGTTTGTGTGTGTAGCTGCAGAATTTGTGTGTGTGTAGCTGCAGAGTTTTTGTGTGTGGGTGTAGCTGCAGAATTTGTGTGTAGCAGCAGTGTGTGTGTGTGCGTGTATAGCTGCTGTGTGGGTGTGATGCTGTTGCTGTGTGTGTGTGTGTGTGTGTGTGTGTGTGTGTATGTGTGTGTGTGTGTGTGTGTGTGTAGCAGCAGGAGAAGAGTTTGGATGTAGCTACAGAATGTGTGTGTGTGTATGTGTGTGGAGCTTCAGTGTTGTGTGTGTGTGTGGGTACACAGAGGTGGGTGGCAGTGTGTGGATATAGATAGCTGCAGTGTAAGTTTACTGTATATGGAGGTACTTTAATGTATTTGCCCTTTTATTTTAATAAAACAAAGCCTACATTTAGCCTACAATACTGTAGTAATAATCCCCTCAGAACAGGGCATTATTGGCCACTAATGCCCTGTTTTTTGTGGATTTTTACTTAATTATAGGTGTATGTAATAGTTACCGACCAGATTAAAATGTGAGACAGCTTTAGTTTTGCAAGAATTTAGACTGGTGGTGACTGTGAGAGTATGTGGTAGATTGTTCCAGTTGTGAAGTGCACAGTAAGAGAAGGAGGAGCGGCCAGATATTTTGCTGAACCTTTGGACAATGCATAGCACAACAAGTTAACTCAAGGTTAACACAAAGAAACCTATATATCTGCACTCAAAGAAATTAAATAGCTGTAGTAGCCCGGGATGTCATATACCAATCACTCACTGGGCATTACTGTGTTAATATATCATGTGTACACAGCTGATGATTGGTATATGACAATTATATTATGTATCATATCTAGTGTGTTTACTCACCTTAAACTTATACAGGTCATATGCATATCGAGCTCTTATCACACACTGCACTCTGCGTCTTCCTGACTGGGGTTGATGTGAGTCACATATGTTTTGCCATTGATTATTCTATCTGTATCCTATTTGATAGTACCAACCAGTGACATTATACTATATTATCTGGTGTATTAATAGAGTACTACCCAACAGGTGACTTCATATTTGGTATTTCCTAGTCTGGGTTTTTTCATGAACCACCCCTAGGGGATTTTATTTCATTGTTGTTATGTATTCATTTTAAGTCGTCGAGGTTACATTAATAAAATGTCTTTATTTTGGTTTTGTGAGCTTTTACTCACTCTGGTGTGTCGTTAGGCAGGAGTAATTATACTCCACCTAGTGGGACAATTGACATCCCAGGCTACTACAGCTGTTTCATTTCTTTGAGTGCAGATATATGGGTTTCTTCGTGATAACCTTGAGTTAACTTGTGGTGCTATGTATGTTCATTACCCATTGCACCTTAGTGCATACTTTTTCATTGCAATAGGTTGAGCGTTGAGTTACTTCTTTTGTTGGTTACCCTTTGGACCATGAACAATCTTTTAGAGTTAGATCTCAGATGATAATTGCTGCATGTGGTAAGGGTGAGGAGCTTGTTCAGGTAGATGGGTAGCTTTCCCAGAAAGTATTTGAAGGCAAGACAGGAGTGATGAACTTTGCGCCAAGACTCAAGTGATGACCAATCTAGTTCTTTGAGCATTTAGCAGTGATGTGTGTTGTAGTTGCATTGGAGAACAAAACTGCATATTGAATTGAAATTATAACGGGAGTGCAGGTAAGTATATCATTTTTTGGACATTCCCACTAAGCTCTAAAGGTGTTCTTGTAAGCAAGGTGAATACTGAAGCTCAGTTGTTAAATATGAGAACCTTTAGGTTTCATATGTATGTCATTTACTTCTTACAATATGGTAAGGACTGTAAGGAGACATGCTGCATGTGCTTATTTACAAATCCATTCCTAATCTTTCTTCCTGTAGTTGGATATGGATATCCTTAGGTTATGGCCCCAGTCCTCACTGCTGTACGCGTGCCTGGCGGCGCGTGCACAGACTACATCCGCGATCGGCAGTCTCTAGGGGAGCGATGGGATGTGTGGGGGGTGGGGTCATGACAGGGGGCATGGCCATGGCGGGTCATATCTGCCCTTCCATTGGCTGCCCGCCGAGGGAAGACAAAATTCTTGTCTTCCCTGCCAGCGTACGCATCACAGCTCTTTGTGCGCCCACACACAGGCCCCCTGCCCCATAGAGGGCTGTGCTGTGGTGTGTGGAGCGCACGCCGTTACACGTGCCACAGCGGCCACTGGGTAACCTGGCCTTAGAGAGCAAGAGCGGGCTGCAGTTTTCATTAAATAGACCCATACCACTTTATTTAGCCCTTGTTCAAGCTCTTGATTAATTAACAATGGGGATGAAACTGGACAGTGCTTAGTTGAAGTACCATGAGCAATGTTTCTGTTTTCAGGATTACAAGCGGTCAGTCCTCCAAGACGTTGATAATGCCTGGATGTTCTGCTTCTTGTGACAAAATGTCCATCACTGGATCCATTATACGGAAACCTACCATGCATCGGTATATAAGCACAAAAGTCCTGTTGGCTGAAGGAGGAGAAAACCCTTTTACCAAACATTGCCATAGTTATGAAGACATGTATAGGGTACGAACTCAAATTGTAATATTACTTAAGGACCTCATTCAGGAAATAGTGGTAGTTCCACTCAGTCTGGTGCATCCATTGACTACATTTGGTAAATAATACAGCTAAACCTTTTCAATAAATGTAGCCCAAAATACAGGCTACCGGTACTCCCTTTTGAAAATATAGGCGCAACTGCTAAATAATGGACTTGTACAAAAGTGTAGCTACACAGAATAAAATCTCACAAACTATTGGGTATTTGTATTGTCTTCTTGTGAATGAGCTGGCAGTGATCATTAATTTGTGATGTTTATTAAAGGATGTTAGTAGCGATATTGGTCACAGAAAGAGTAAAATACTTCATAGGTTGTGATACATTTTAATAGACCAACATACAGTATCAATTGTACACATTCATTGTTTTTGTGCATAAGTTTGAGACTGCAGAGGTCATCTCATGAAGCGACCTTTGCAGAAACGTATGCACAAGTGAATAATAAATTCAGTGAATAAATAGTCGGATGCACTTGTAAAAGAGGGCCCAGGAAATGATCCCAACAGAATATTACAATTAAACCTTTCTGTGTAAAAAATAACAACAATACATTTTGGATTACTTCCTCAGGACACATATTCTGACTTTATTTTGTCTTTTTTTAAATTAATGTAGAAAAATAGAAAAAATAGGCTAAAGCGCTCCAATGCCAGGAAATAAAGAATATTGTAAGCCAAAACCACTTCATCCAAGGTATAAGGAATGAGTAATAGTATTGATGGTAGTACATAATAACCACTTGTATGGGTACTATCCTCCTGAAGACAGGTGGTAGATGGTACAAGCCCACCCACCATCAGTCGCATTGGCAGGTTCCCCTCAATAATAAGCAATACTCACAAATCCTAGGAGTGGTAGGCAGGCTGTGCAGCTTCCAATGGTGTAGTGAGCAGGGATAAAATGGTGAAACAAAGCGCACAAGCAGAAACGGAGCAGGAAGGACCCAAAACAAAAATGAAATAAAAGGGCACTTTAATGTGACAAATGACCCATCCAACGCGTTTCGAACGTCACAGCGTTCTTTTTCAAGGATAAAACATAGTGTAATACCATCCATTAAATACCCTCTTACCTGCAGTCAGATTCGCGCCAAAAACGGGCGCACGATGACGTCATGACGCAATGTGCGTCATCGCGCATGCGCAGAGCGACCCGGCGCCGTCTGAGGACAAAACTGTCCAAGTAGGCAGTGTGAAGCATTGTTAATAAGGGCAATGCATAGGCAACACAGTAATTCTAATGGTGTAGTAAGCAGGCAAATTTGCGCCAAAAACGGACGAACGATGACGTCATGATGCAATGCGCGTCATCGCGCATGCGCAGAGCGACACGGCGCCGTCTGAGGGCAAAATCGTCCCTACAGACAGTGTGAAGCATTATTAGTAAGGGCAATACATACGGCAACCACAGTAGAACAAAAAGAAAATGTCAAAAGACAATAACAAAGAGCAAACACTGAACCTCTTATACCTTATCAAAAACGATCAGGAGAGAAAAATTATTAAAAGATGCATATGACCACAAAGTATATTAAAATATATAATAAAAGATTATAGTATTTAAAACAAAAAGCAAATAATTGAAATAAAGAACGAAAAACAATACTGATTTAGCTTGAAGTAACAGGGCAATAAATATGAAAATACATATAAAGTGAAATATAATAACCTATATATATATATATATATATATATATATATATATATATATATATATATATATATATACAGTGAACACAAAGGAGTGTAATACAAACAAAAAAAGTCAAAAAATATATAATCGGAATATAATGAAAAATATATAGAATCAGAATATGATGAAAAAAATATATATAATGAAAAAAACAACAATGAAAAATAAAAAATAAAAAATGAAAAATGAAAAAACAGGGAATGTATTAAATTGAAAAGATAAATACATATAAGGTAACCAAATATTAAAAATTATCAAACAAAATTTATAATAACTGAAAAGAAAATGAAACAATGATATATCTCTTATAGAAAATGGGCCAATTGCCAATCAATATTTAAACCCATAGGGAAGCGCGTTTGGAGAATGAATATCCAATACGCTTCCCTACGATTCAATAAATTGATGCGATCACCTCCTCTAGGCCTATTATTAATTAATTCAATGCCCAGGAAAGAAAAATTCCTGATGCCCCCCTGACCACATTCGGAGAAGTGTTTAGAAACAGGATGATTAGTGTCATGTAATCTTATAAGTCTTAGATGTTCTAATATCCTGACCTTAAGAGCTCTAATCGTTATCCCCACATATCTTTTGCCGCAGCCACATGTTATAAGGTATACAACAAATTGACTTTTACAATTTATGAAATTATTAATATAAAATTTCTTAATGTGACGGTTGTCATCATCATGTGACTGCAGCAAATTATCCTGAAAAAAACTTTTGGCTGGTTTCATATGTTTGCAAACACTACAGGAACCACATTTGAAAGAACCACTGGTGATAAAATATTTATCAACCCTAGAAGTAGTTATGTCACTTGGGGAAACATATGATCCGATGGTTCTCGCCCTACGGTACACAAATGCAGGACTAGAATCAGTGTATTTTTTGAGCACAGGGTCCATAGATAATACGTTCCAATGTTTGGAAATGATAGATTTAATTTTCCCACTTTGTTGTTAAACTGTGAGATAAATAATGGACATTTATTATTGGATTTTGCAGATCTATTTGTACCGTGCAGATTCACATATTTCTCTGTCTCAGTACCAAGGCGAGAATCACCCATATCCCGAGTGGGCAGCAATGATGCTCGCTTTGTGTTGAGGGCAATGTCAAAAGCAACCTCAATGTTGGATTGGGAATAACCTCTTTCTGAGAACCGTTTACCGAGATCCTCAGACTGAGAAAGAAAACCACTAGGTGTAGAGCAGTTCCTTCTCAGTCTGAGGAACTGTCCTTTAGGAATGGCTCTGATCACATGAAATGGATGGCAGCTATCTGCCCTGAGAAAAGTATTCCTTGAGTTTAATTTCCTATATACATCCGTTTTAATCAATTTATCAATATCCACAAACAATTGTAGATCCAGAAATTCAATGTGATGTGAATGAAAATTGAGTATGAATTTAAGATTATACTTATTACTATTAAGATAATTAACAAAAGAGTGAAGTGATTTTTGTTTTGGGTCCTTCCTGCTCCGTTTCTGCTTGTGCGCTTTGTTTCACCATTTTAAATTAATGTAGTATAAAAATACTTTCTCCTTCAGTGTACTTAGTTTTAAATAAAATGTTATTTTTTTTTTAATCTGCAGACCATACAAATAGAGATTCAGAACCTGAAGGATCAGGTCCAGGAACTGCACAGAGACCTTACTAAGCATCATTCCCTCATCAAGACGGACACAATGGGTGAAATAATACAGAAATCTCTCCAAGTGGATGTACAGATAGCCTCTGAATATTCATCAGTAGAAATTATGAGAACTGCATTTGAGGAGGTAAGAGGGTTCATTACAGAGGTTATCAAAACACGTTTCTTACATATCCCATAATATTTACATGCCACCATGTGTGGAAATACTCTGCCTATCCCAGAACATGGCATGCCACCATGCATGGAAATACTCTGCCTATCCCAGAACATGACATGCCACCATGCATGGAAATACTCTGCCTATCCCAGAACATGACATGCCCCCATGCGTGGAAATACTCTGCCTATCCCAGAACATGACATGCCGCCATGCATGGAAATACTCTGCCTATCCCAGAACATGACATGCCACCATGCGTGGAAATACTCTGCCTATCCCAGAACATGACATGCCACCATGCGTGGAAATACTCTGCCTATCCCAGAACATGACATGCCGCCATGCATGGAAATACTCTGCCTATCCCAGAACATGACATGCCACCATGCATGGAAATACTCTGCCTATCCCAGACCATGACATGCCCCCATGCATGAGAATACTCTGCCTATCCCAGAACATGACATGCCACCATGCATGGAAATACTCTGCCTTTCCCAGAACATGACATGCCACCATGCATGAGAATACTCTGCCTATCCCAGAACATGGACATGTCCCAGTGTATGGGGAATACTCTGCTTATGCCAAAACATGGACATGCCACAGTTGTATGGGAATACTGTGCATTAACGTGCCCTCAGGCACTGCTTACGTTTTTGTTTTCTTTGGACTCCTTCTAAATATCATGGCTTTGTCCTCGCTGTGCTTTTTGAAGTACTAGTAGCTGTATTGGTCCTGGACAACTATTGATTCATTGTAGGTAGTGATACATTTTAGAGTTCTTCATAGATTAAGTTATAGTGTCCAGAGCTTTCACAGGTTTCTTCTTTGGAAGAAAGAAGAAAGTGGAGTTTGGTCTCACCACATAAATGACTTGCTTCAGTGCTACTCATTGCAGACCAATATAGCACATGTCTGTACAGCAATAAAAGAGTTAGGCAATTGTAATATAAAGGTTCAACAAATGTAGATGGAACTTTCCCCCCAACTATTACATCATATAATGTACCAGTACCCCTCAACCTGGTGCACTAAAACATAAAAAGCTCTCTATAATATAATAATATACGCACGAGATATAGGCCCAGCAAAAAATAATGCAGATGAATTCAAAATGGTGTTGATCTTGTGTTTTACAGAAATCAGGGAATAACTGTTCCTAATCCCTTTATGAAATGTTGGTTTTATGTAAATACTGTGTGAAAGTACATCTGTTATCGTATCCATATTTATGAAAAATAGCAAACGATACATAAACCACCCCAAATAATATTTTCTGAGTAGCTGAATGTTTTTCAGTACTTAGGTTGGCTGCTGCCTTTTTAATGGGGTATATTGGCTAAGTAATTGATCTACAATGGCTAGGACACAAGTGTTTTGTTTGGAAGGTATAATTATACTTCTGAGGTACCTGACGAATTCCAGATATTTTGTTTCAGATTTGGGAGGAAACATATCAGAGGGTTGCAAATGAACAGGAAATTTACGAAGGTACTGTAATGTGGCAGAATTGGTGTGTTGAACATCTAGACGTTAAGACTTTATCACAAACCCCTACCTTTTTCCTTATGTAACATTGTTGCCTAAGGCCGCGATTATAGTAAGCGCAACGGCGTGTGGTCGTGAACAAATGCAGGACCACTATGAGGCCGCACATAGCGCACGCGAGCGATGAAGAGCGACCGCGCAGCAGATGTTTGAAATGACAAATCATTTTGTTGTTTTGTGCCACGGACTCGTCACGTGAACGGATCAGCTAATGAAGGTGAACCTGCCTCGTGATGTCACGGCCACGCCTCCCCGTCGCCTCGGATCACAGTGCAGAGACCGCTCGAGCGACAGGCGCACGCAACGCCATGCGCTCCTACTATAAACGCAGCCTAACGTAATCATAGCTACTTCATTGTGTCAAGTACAAAGAATTCAAACCAATGCATCAATATAGTAATCACGATCTTGCAACATTATATATATGTATATATATATATATATATATATCATGTTACAAAACCTTTACTGACTTTTACTCACTAACATGGCATATATGTGTGTATTTGTAATTAATATGAAAAAGAAAAAATGTGAACAAGCGCTAAAGACTAAAACACCAGTGTGACAAGTACAAAATATATATATATAAGGCTGCCTAGTAATACTGTCAGTACTAACAGAAAAATTGAAAACAAAGAAAAACCTGGCGCCAAAAGTTCATTGGATAATCCTGTACTCCTCAGGGGATCAGCACACTTGCTTGACAGGTCATGTAGGGGAAAAAACACAAACAGACACAGATCATAGTGCAACACTGTAGGGTTAAAACAGGTCTACACTAATACACACACTGCACATATAACATAGAGACTCCTAGTGACTATAAAAACTATTGATTTTTCCCATCTGGATGACCAGCGGTATTCTCATTTGTCCATACCATTTTATGGCATAGTTTTTTTTTTTAATAAATAGTTTTTATAGTCACTAGGAGTCTCTATGTTATATGTGCAGTGTGTGTATTAGTGTAGACCTGTTTTAACCCTACAGTGTTGCACTATGATCTGTGTCTGTCTGTGTTTTTTCCCCTACATGGCTTGTCAAGCAAGTGTGCTGATCCCCTGAGGAGTACAGGATTATCCAATGAACTTTTGGCGCCAGGTTTTTCTTTATTTGTAATTAATATGTTACAATGTGCTCTGCTCTACACAGGTTTCTCTAATCTTTTTGTCTTTTATTGTAGAAAACACAAGGGTGTTGGTGTTTTCAGAGTAGCTAATATTTGGCAAAGGCAGAAAAGTATTTTGACAGCAAAAGGAGAGTAGGTTGCATATGATGCTTTATATATATTCCCAAGGGGAGATTTCCAAATGACCAGGGATAGGTAATGTGGGTAATTTCTGCCTGCATGTTGATAAATCAGCGGTCAGTTTAGGTTTCACCTCAGCTCATAAAAGACAGAAGAAGATCCATTCTGACTTGTATTTGCCATAAAGGATAGTGCAAAGGCCAATGAGGTCGAAAAACAGATTGTAGAAGGATGTAATCAAAGGACAAAAAGGAACGAAATTAATAATTGAACAAGTGACACAGGTTAGGACATGCATGTCATATTGCAGAACCTTTTAGCAAGGAACACTACAATCAAAATGAGATATTTTGGGAGGCATGCAAAATGCATAAAAGGTGTTACAAATAGAATGTGAACCAGCAAACATTCAATGATAGCATCACCTACACAGAAAATAAAGCACTAGGATTACAACAAAAATGAGCATTAGAATGACTGTATTTACACTACAATATATGATTTAAAGGAGTAACTATGATGACCTTTGTCTGCCCTGTACAAATATTTTTGGCAGCTCAGCTACATGATCTACAGCAACTGAAACAGGAGAACAGCTACTTGACAACAATTGCAAAACAGATTGCACCTTATGTACGTTCCATTGCCAAGGTCAAGGAACGCTTGGAGCCCAGGTATGGAGGTCCACATGGGTGTAAATAATAAATATGGGTTTCCATAATAAATGGCTCTGTTCCTTTCCTAGCAGACTTAAAAGGTCTAAATGTGTAGATATCATAGATGCAAGCAGGGAAGCTGAATATATATGGTATGGGATGTGAGAGTCTCTGCGCTTTGTGATTACACTCGGAACTAAGGCTATGATGGAAAGTGGAGGATATCTTGGTAGCCTGGGTAACTGTCTTCTGCAGGTGTAGGTCTGGCACACACGGCTCATTCATAAACTATGTTTTGTGATGGCATTGAACTTTATCAAAGGAGAACCAGACCCTAGCCATACTTCACCAAGTTGATCCTGAATAAAATAGGATATACTGTACATTAATTTATATCATCTTAATGAACATCGTCATATATATAATCTGTGTTAGAACCAAGAAAAATGATTTCAACATATCGCACTGTTTTTATTATATTGGGTTAAAAAAAATCTAATCTCTATTATTTAAATAAACTAGACTGAAAGAGCCAAAAGAATGGAAGGAAGATCAATCACAGAAAATATATGATGACATCTCAATGGCAAGCGAGATACACAACAGGTACACACCTCCTTTAAATTGGTCCTATACATTAGTAACAATCTATTAATTGTAAATATTATGAATGAATATATGAATATGTTCAATTTACCACACATTCAAGTGTAATGCCTGCATCCTGGTATGGTGTAAAAACATGACTGATTCAAGTATTAATACTAATAATAAAGGGATTCATCAAATATATTAAACTAAGGTAATAATGAAAATATTTATTGTTATTTTTGTAAGCTAGAAACTTGCAGGTATAAGTCTTGTACCTATATTTACATTCATTTAAAGTAAATAATATTAAGGTACAATAATTGCCCAAACAGTTTTGTGCCCAAAAGCAGAAAATAGTAAAGAAATGATTGCATTTCGGTGTTTCTATGTCCCCATACAGTATACAGATAAGGCCTTAATTGATTCAGTATAGTACTATTTAATGTTGATGTACAGTATGCAAAGGAAAATGCTATGACAATATAAGCTCTGTTCATACTCAGGTGATTCATTCCTTATAAATCTGATACTGGTTACCACTGTAATTCACCACATCCTAGTTTTGAAGAAAAAACTATTACTCAAACAAGGAACTCAAGATGTGATGTCACTGCACAAGCACATTATAATGTATATTTTCTGCTTCAGGAACGATTCGACTGTTTGTTCAGAAGACAATCATGAGAATTCCCTGGAGCTAAAAGCTGACAACCGAACTCTAAGCCTTCTCAACGAGGATCCCTCACTGAAAAGCAAAGATTACTACAGGCTCAAACAGAAGAGTGCAGCAGATGTCCCGAGCTGGAAAGGGTTAACCACTTGAGCGAACGTTCACTCATCAAAATAGCAGAAGGTGTATTGCATTGAGATGTGTGTATACTTAAGTATAACAAGATCATGCGTGTATAATTTAGTATAACAAGATCTAATAACCTTTTTGAATTTATGGCTACAAATCCCATTGTGTCCTCTAGAAAAACACATGCAGTTCACAGACCAGCGTGTTAAGACGTTTTCAAACACACAATCGTAAGTTTTACTTCAAATGTACTAAAATGAACTACCTTAAGTCGAGGATGGGGAATTAGTAAAGAGAACAGAATACCGTGCTGCTAGAAAACCATTCATTTCAACTGCAACATTGTTAGAGAGGCAACAACTGGACAGCACTTTTTTTTTTTTTAACCATAACAATTTTTAATCATAAACTTGAATTTGTTGTTTTTAAATATGATGGTATGAAATACTCATGTCTGTTTTTTTATTAATGTTAATACTCAAAGTTTATGAAAAATGTTACAGCTTTAACATAAATGAAAAATACAGGTAAGGTCGGTATGTGTGCGGTCACAGAAATAATAATGTGTATTTGCATACTTCCCAGGTAAATCAGATGTGCTTATGGGTATCTCTCCACATGTTGTGTACATGACAATGGGTACTCTCCCCTTCAAAATGGTTTGGTGAAATGTCAGTAGAAATGTGTGATGTTTGCCCATTTTTAAGCAATGCGAAATTCTGAAACTTATGAAATTTACAAAAAAAATACGTTTAAAAACATTGCGAACAACTTTTGGACACGTTCCCACATCTCTAATGAACCTTTGTTGTATTCACATGTTCACTTCAAGCTTTAATATTTTGGCATAGGTGCCACCACTTTCCTTATTGTTCCTTTTTTTCATATATTGTATTACATTGTATGGTTAAAAGGCTTACAGTTGGTTTTATTATTTGTAATGGATCAGTAGATTAATACACACTACAGGATTTTTATTTTACAATGCTGTTTCACATACATCAAGTCCAAAGTGATTAGTAGTTTGCGGTGTCAATGAAGGGAATGAATATGTGCCTTTGGTGTATGTCTACTGACATCTATATTACCAATTCATATCTGTTCCTCTATAACAGTATTGTGCAAATTGCTCTGCACATAGAAGTGGAACTTTCAATAAAATGATGACATGCCAGTTTTTCCAATAGGTATTGTTTGAATTAGATATGACTCTAAGCTCCAAAACATGGGAAGCACTGTGATAAAATGTTAATGAAAATGTGCCATACAGTATTGATTTATGAAATTATTACGGTTGGGTTAGACGTCCCAAGCCATGATAGAGGAAGAAGCGATTAAACTCTAAAATAGTGGTATTAATAATTGTTTGTTCTTGTATAGCGCTGCTAGTTTTTACGTAGCACTTTACAGAGACGTTTATTTTTTTTATTTGAGTACGTTTTATTAGTATCAGGAAAATGTAAATAAATATTACAGCACACTGGTTCTGTGTTCATTATTATCTCAATATATCCTATTATGCCAAAGATGGGATAGACTTGATGCAAATACAAGCTCTGCTTATCCTCAGCTTCTGGTTTATTCTTTTTAATCTTTACAAGCATGTGCGCCTCCCGTCCCCCCACCCCCCACCCAGGGTTTAAGTTCGCCCCTCCCAACTTTCTAAGTTAGCAGGTCTTTTTCATGTGACTGGGTTTAGACAGACCCAATGTGGCCATTCTCCCTCCAAATAGAGGTAAATGAGAATTTTAATAGGGTAGTGTTAGGATCTACTAATGGTCATGCCTTGATGTGGCTTGCTGGCTTATAATGTTTTGGCCAAAAGGTTTAACTAAATTACCCTTTTTCAAGAGAATATAATGTATTTCACTGTGTATTTTTGTCATATTGGATGTAGAATTGGGCTTTTCTGTCTTTTGTTGTATCCATCCAATGTAAAAAACAAATCGTGGGGAAAAAAACGTTGAATTGCGTCTTTAAAGCTATGAAACAAATACTTCAGCTCATGTCACCCGACGATATTTCAGAGGTGAGCATTATATATAATAATCCACATAGGACAATATATATACCAAATCAGCCAGGAAATATTTAATTATTTTAGACAGTGATCTTGAAACTGTACTTAAAGATTATATATTCACACTTCGGCTTCTTGTTACTACATTTGAACTCTTTCATATATTCGAAAGTGATTGCAAATGTTAAAGCCGCCGTTTGCACTGATCCTCATTTTTCTGTATTTCATTTTTTTTACTTGACTTAGGGCAGGCCCGTCAAACTCAGAATAGCTTTGGGGGCGATTCTTAAGTCCGACTACAAGACTCAGGTCGCACCAGAATTTTGTTTCGTAAACAGTCACTATAACTTATGCGTGCACTTTTTTTCTTGAGTTTTCCTTATTAAAAATACGTAAACGTCCCTGGTATCTCTCTCCACTGTCCCCCCCCCCCCCCCATTCCACTTCTATCTACCTCTCTCCCCCATCCCTTCTCTCTCTCTACCCCCCAATCCCTTCATCACTCTTGCTCTCTTCGACACACACACACAATACCCCCCTCAACCAATACTCCCCCCCCACACACACACACAATACCCCCCATCCCACCACACACACACACACAATACCCTCCCACCCCCACCACACACACGCAATACCCCCTCTACACGCACATTATCCCCCCACACACAACACCCTCCTCCCCGCCATACACACACACACAACTCCCCCCCCACCATACAAACACACACACATACATACAATACCCCTCTCCTCATAACAAAATACCCCCCACCCCACCATACCACACACACACACACACACACACACACACAATATCCCCCTCCCCACTACACACACACACAATACCCTCCTCCCCATCACACCCACACCCACAGTACCCCCTTCTCCCACCACACACACACAGAACCCTCCCTCACCACACACAACCACACACACACACACACACAATACCCCCTCCCAAACCACACACCTATATAAAATATGTATCCGTGTTAATAAATCAATGTTTTATGTGTTCTAATAGTCAAGTTCCTCTACTATTAGGTATCTGATGCATTTCAAAGCTGAAATAGCTACTGTTCAATTATTCAAGCAAAGAGAAGAGAGACAGTTTGCTGGCCACAAATGAGTGACCTCAGAATATGTACTCCGTGTTTAGAAGCCTAAGTGATCCTGTACAAACATTAAGAACTCCGTTTCTAACAATGCATTGTCTATTCAGTTTCATTGTAGATATCCTACTCCACTGCTGATTGAGTTATTAATTTGCTTAGTTTTTACTGCAGGTCCTTCACAGAAGCGAATAAGGAAAGAGGGTGACGCAGCTCTTTGTAACTACTTACTGAAAAACGACAAAGTTGTAAATTAAACAGAAACTCTGGGGAAATGGGGCAGGGGAAGGAGAGAAATATCCTTTGGGTGGGGACACGCCTAAAATTACCCACATTTGAGCTGGTGAGCTAACAATAAGCGTCCCAGCCAAGGTATCACTTTGTACTGTTAACCAGTATCCCTAGAACGACCAAAGATGAAACTAGTTCATGATGGGTACAGTTTTGGACTCCAATTTCTGGATGTATAGGATATTGGTGAGATCACATAAAAATAAAAATAATTTTAATACATCAAATAATTATTGCAAACTTTAAAAAACTATTAGAAATGTGAGGGTGATAGTAAGGTGTAACACGGCTAATACAAACACTAATGACCGTGAATGTATATGGAATCCTCAATTCAAACTTAACTGGTTAAATGCCAATTGAGGTAATGTCTAGAAATCCACTCACAGCAGAGAATAGAGACCTTGATATACTTGTTGCTATTACCGCTAAATGTCTAATACTAGTAGGTACTAATAATTAGTGAACCTATCTATGGCTTGGTAGTACTAAAAGTATATCGCAAAACTATCCCTAAGTAACAGACAGCTATGTGTCTCTTCAAGTAGAGTACACAGTAAATAAACACAGATTCCCAACAAGCTCTGAGAAACCCCAAACATTACCACATAATATATAAATGTCTATAAGCAAAGGAGTGCTAGTGGGCGTGGCTAAATGTATACAACAAAAAACAAAACAAAGATGCCCAAAGCTACTTCCAATGTGACAAAAATACACAGTGCAATACCTATATATTCTCTTGAAAAAGGGTCATTTAGTTTAGCCCTTTGGCCAAAGCGTCTTAAGCCTGCTGCCACTTTCAAGGCATGACCGTTAGCAGGTCCTGACACAGAGTTAAAATTCTTATTTACCTGTATAATTACAGGAAGAATGATCAGCATTGGATCTGTCGTAACCCAGCAAAATGAATCCAACTTGGAATGTGGGGAGAGGCGAGCTTAAACCTGGGGGGGGGGGGGGGCACTAACCTCCCAGAATCAGCTGAGACCACCTGCACATACAGTAGTTAATAAACACAGATTCACAACAAGCTGAAAAACCACAAACATTACCACATATATATATATATGTCCAAAGGAGTGCTAGTGGGCGTGGCTAAATGTATACAACAAAAAACAAACAAAGATGTCCAAAGCTACTTCCAATGTGACAAAAATACACAGTGCAATACCTATATATTATCTTGAAAAAGGGTAGTTTAGTTTAACTCTTTGGCCAAAATGTCTTAAGCCTGCTGCCACTTTCAAAGCATGACCGTTAGCAGCTCCTAACACTCAGAGTTAAAATTCTCATTTACCTGTATAATTACATTTACACATTTACACTTTCTACAAATGACAGATGCACTCACAATTGTTTATCAAAAAGCAAGCTCAATATGAGGACCTAACCAGAGGCACTTAGAATCAATTATCTGCACTATAATATGTGCAGTCATTTGGATTCATAGCCCTGGAAAACAGATTATTTTGAGATTGTATGTAAGAGATCTTAGAGTCAAAGATTATCCTACAAGACTCACTTTGTAACATACAACTCTATAGAGAGCATCAGCTAGTGGCAATTAGAATCATCTGTCTGTACAATAATAAGTACAGGAAGTCTGATTCATTCCCCTCAAAAACCAGAATACTATATGGTCATTTTTTTAAACAAAGGTGGAATCAAATAAATATCCAGCCGTATCTTTAATACAATTAAGTGGCCAAAGAAACAACGACAAAAGAAACAGCGCAAAAAACCTCATAGTGTAGTAAATAATAAATTATATTGTGATAAAACAGGTGAGTATTGCACGTACATCAGTTTAAAATTTTACTAGCAGTACATGTATATGGACATGTTACCAATCAGCAACAGGTGGTGGGCAGCGGTCATCAGATGGAGTCTCTTCTCCTCTCACGTCTCCCTTGAATGCTCTCTGCACAGCTCAGACCACCGTGAGGTAGGGCAGCAGCCCCACAGCGTGGACACAGCAACCCGATGGAATTCGGCTGTCCCACGGCGTACTCGCGCAGCTGTTTGCGGGAAGGCAGGCTCTCACACACTGGCTTTCAGGCGTCCGAGTTCACCCTTTGTTTCTATCACCACTTTCCCAGTTCACCCTTTGTTTCTATCACCACTTTTGCCAGTTCACCCTTTGTTTCTATCACCACTTTTGCTTAAACACATATTCACAATTTTTTGAGCGCAGTTCACCCTTTGTAATTAAGGGGCCAGCATGTTTATAAAGAACATAGTATACAATAGAAACGAAAGATCTTTTTTTGATACCATGAAGCTTGAATTAGTGCCTTATGCTCAGTATTTGAAATAGGCACAGACTAGCTGTTTTACACCTTTGCCAGTTCTGCCACTTTATTGTTTAGAGTAATGTATCATCATTCTAAAGGATACTTTTTTGAAACTACTGTGTACTCTACTTGGAGACATATAGCTGTATGTTACTTAGGAATAGTTTTGCGATATACTTTTAGTATTACCAAGCCATAGATAAGTTCACTAATTATTAGTACCTACAGTACGAGTATTAGGCATTTAGAAGTAATAACAACAATATCAAAGTCTCTATTCTCTGCAGGGAGTAGATTTCTAGACATTACCTCGATTGGCATTTAGCCAGTTAAATTTGAATTGAGGATTCCATATACATTCACGGTCATTGGTGTTTGTATTAGCCGTGTTACACACTACTATCACCCTCACATTTTTATTAGTTTTTTTTTTTTTTAAAGTTTGAGTGCAATAATTATTTGATGCATTAAAATTATTTTTGTGTGATCTCACCAATATCCTATACATCCAGATATTGGAATCCAAAACTGTACCCATCATTAACTACAGATGCAGCGGCCATTATTCGAACACTTCACGCATTGTATACCTCAGAATACCCATGTCATGGCGCGTGATTTCTTCCAACCGTACCCCCTTAAGACGCGAGTGCAGAAAATGGCATTTTAGTGTTTTGGTTTTTAAACACCTGAAATTGACACAGTAGCACAGTTGCACAGTACTGTCACATTACAATTCATGCATTTCATTGCACACAAAGAAACAGAATCCATGAAATTCAAACAAAGCAACCGCGATAAACACGGGTTCCTGGGGTGATTGGCCACGCTAATGCCGCGTGGAATACAGCAGAGCACAATAAAACGGCTCCGTCATTTGTTCGAATAGCGGCCGCTGCAGCTGTAGTTATCTTTGGTAGTTCTAGGGATACTGGTTAACAGTACAAAGTCATACCTTAGCTGGGACGCTTATTGTTAGCTCACCAGTTCAAATGTGAGTGCCCCCATCCAAATGATATTTCTCTCCTTCCCCTGCCCCATTTCACCAGAGTTTCTGTTATCGCTCAGCTTCCTAGAAAGCGTATATATCCTGGGCGAGCACGCTACAGGTAGAGCGAGCTTCCTTTATTTATCTGTAGTATATTAAACACACGTTAAAAAATATTATAGAAACATTACACAAGCTTTTACTATTTTGAGAACTTCCACGGTTTTGCTCCACGGCTAGAATTGCCGTTTTTAAACACACAAAATGTAGAACTCGTTTCAATCCACAACCCCCAAAAAATAAACTCAGACCATTTTTTACTTGGTTAAAAAAATAAATAAAAGTTCATTTATTTTACAGGATGATTTAAATCAGTTAATACTATTTAAATGCATGAGCCTATAATGGTAAAGTACATTAACATTTACAGATTTACAAGTGGTAAATATGCAGTTGGAAATGCAAAACTTCTACATCTGACTTATATAATTCTTAAAACTGCTTTTTAAAAATAAAAAATAAATAGATACCCTGAAATAATTCTAATGTATTCTGTATTTGTTACACAGAAAATCTTGTGCATATACATCAGTACACTATTTTTACGAATATGAATCTAAACTTGACATGAGAAAAACAAAAACTTTAATACATCATCTTATGTAAAAGTTCTAACCCCAGCAGCTTTTACATGTTATTTGTAATTCAGGATATGTTCAATAGCTTTTCAAATCTAGACCTAGACAACAAACAGCACAACACAAGATACTAACGCAAGGGTGGCCAACTTCAGTCAACAGGTGGCTTAATCAGTGGCTCAGTCAATTACCTAAGCTGTTGGTGGCCCTTGAGGACTGGAGTTGGCCAGCCCTGTACTATTGGATACACAGTATATGCTTCCACCATGGTAATCGTTATGGTCTTAAAACACAATCTGAAGGACTTCTACAGCCCAAGGTTGAAAAGCGCAGGTGTAAAAATGAAGCAGTTATCAGAAAAATACAGTGAGAAACACTTATTTACATAAGAGAAAAAAAACATTACAATTCTGATTTATATTTATTTCTCTTTCAGTATTATTGCAAACAACGTATATTATTAGAAACTTCTGAAACTGTACTAAAAAGAAAGCCGTTTTTAAACCCTTTTTTCCCTGCAAACGAAGGGAGAATTAGAACGGCATTTCCCAAACTTCCCTCTGTTGAATTTTAGTTTTGCCTGTTTTTTTGCTAAAATACAGATGCAATGGCATAAGTAATTGAACATGTTGATGCAGCTTCAGGGCAGTATCCCAAAGAAAATAGCTGCTACAGTTTTGCTTCTCCCTCTTGATAAACGGGTGGACGTTATTTCATTTTTGCTCACAACATTTTGCTCCAGTATTCTATAAAAAGTTTAAATGCATAAAATGTAGGAATGTATAAAATATTGGTGTAATTCAGCAGAGGCTGCACTGATAGAACCAATTACCCATAACCCATCTGTAGTCATGTAGAATGTGGACACGGGGTGGGGGGGGGGGAAAGGTTGTTGAGCCCAAGAAAAGGTTTTTGCACATGTACTAGCAGGTGTCAACAATCCTAACCTTTATTTACATTTTTGCATTGACACTGCAAAACAACAACCACATATTTTAAGTTTCAAAGACAATTATTAATAGGTGAGTACCTCTCTCCAATATAGATTATGGCAAAGTTAGAGCACAAGTTTCCATGACGAGGGAAGTCAAGGGCCCACTTTAAATAAATATATTAAAAATATAAAAGTATGAGTGCCTAAAAAATAAAAATAATAATTATGTGCACTTTCTGGATGTGGGTGCAAAATGCATGTGACAAAAAGGAGACAGACACCTTTAGTAAACAGAACAAAAATAGATCAAGTTGATTGCTGCTCCATAAACAAAAAATGGGAACACAAAGTGTTTTTAGTTACCTCTTGCTGGTGAGTTTTACCATTTTTTGTTTATGGAGCAGCAGTCACCTTAATCTATTTTTGTTCTGTTTACCTACTTGATTGAAGGGACGCCATCGGGGTGCAGTGAAGGATGCATGCAGTCAAACCGTGTTTGATCAGCCAGCGCCAGTCTTAAGGAGTTGCAGGACGGTGAACAATAGTGAGTACAGGCTACGCTATACCGGCATATCTGGAGACATGGGAAAGGCATTTGCCTAATATATTCCCTCTAGATGTCTCCTTCTGCCCTCCACTTATCAATATGAATTATCTAGCTGCATCAATTATCTTCCAGAACCCGAGTTTATAGGCTCCGTCTATATACTATATCCATCTATATACCTACTTGGTTGCTTAACCCCCTAGACCTTGACATCGGTTTTGTTTTCTGACACCTTCAGTAAGGCAGATACATTGACAAAACATGTGAACATTGCTATTATGGGTCTTTCATAACAATCTTTTGGAAACAGAGTTACAGGTCTGTCGACTTTCCATTAAATCCCAAAGGAATGTATTTTACACCATGCAACAGCTTGAATTAATCAGCTCTGAATTAGAAAACACATTAATGTTATGCTTTGCGGCGGGTTCTAGAACAAGTTAGTGATTGGGTTTGTTTTTTTACAATAGACTCAGGAGAAGCCAGGCCCATGTTCTTTTATTTGAAAGATTCCCTTAACATTGCTTGAACCCTTATGCTGCCAGTGTGCTGTCCCCTCTAGCAGCCAAAGAAGTTCATTTTTTTTGTTTCACCCCCTAAAATCTGCTTTTCCAAAGTTATACTTTTTTCTTTCATAGACATGATTTGATTGTCTGCAGGAATATTCAAAGGATTGAAAGTTTGATTCAAGTTTAGAAAATAACCCTGCTTTTGTCTTTAAGACAAAAGTATACCTACTTCAGCCTGCAATCATAACTCAATGTTTAAATGGCTCAATATCTGATCAGTGGGCAATAGTTAGCGGCAAAGTGCCTCAAAGGCATTAACCGGCTTATTTTGCTTCACACGCTCCAGTTAAAGGGCTTGGGTAGAAAAAAAAGTCTCATTTCAAATCAACTTGTGTGGCGTTTCCTTGTTGTATTAAAATCTGTACTCCTGGCCAGAAAAGCCCTGCTCTGCAATTGCTGCTGGCTCGTGCAGCACAGGAGAAATTCACAATAAATCGCTGTAATTAGCAATCATGAGAGCTACAAATAACGTTTGCTAAACCCTTAAGCCCAAAGTTACATACAAAGAACCTTGGCGTACTGAATAAACATCTAAAACTGTTAGTTCTTCTTTTTGATTCAATCTTTGGTCTCAATACCCTGGTATCTCAACTGATATTAGTCCATTTCCTGTTTGCATTAGTTTTACACCTGCCAGCAATGGCTCTTTATCATTAAATCACACGTTGAACATCATGGAACGGACACTAATAATGAGGTATTGCATTTGCACTGACGGCCTGCGAGAACCGATCAAATATGACCAACTACACAAGTCCATGATTTACAATCTAGTTAGACCGTGCTCTCACTACAATCACGAGAGCTCGAGCTGTGGAGTTTTCGTCATTAAGCACCATATACTTTTATAAGACCTTTGGAATTTGCATGAGGCTCTACAGCATTATTATACTAGTCAGTCCTATTTATGTAACAAATACAGACTGTTACAGTTCAGAATGATTGTACCGGCAGGTTTCCTTAGCTTACTGGGATGGTAGTGATCAGGACAATGGTACTAAATTGAAATTCATATTCAGATTGCTTTCCATGTAAAGTGCTGCAAGAAAAGTCATCTTAAGAGAGCTTCTATTTTTCTCCACTAGCTTAAAAATCTAATGTTTTCTATATTTGCCATTTACTTATATCAGCTTGTATGTCCAAAGGATATACCCTACATGCATACAATTCTGATTCGTTACCTAGTTAAACAACACAACAAATAAGATTGTTACCTGTTAGAAATCCATTTCTTATATTAAAATGTATGAATGAGAACTTATATCAAGACAATTGAATGAGAATATGTTGTAAGATTTAGAATTCATATGTAGCCAAAAGAGAGGAGTTGCAGTAAAGGTTTAATGCATAACAGATGTTGGAGGTTGGCTTAAGGATATGATTTCAAGGCCTAGTCTGAAGTCTAACATAGCTAAAGTTTCTTTGTTCAGAAACCCACAAGGAGAAAGGGGGTGGAGTTAGTTATCAATAAATATAGTTGCACTCTGCAAGACTCTTCTACAAGACCTCTCTCTCAAGGTCACTGTCATTTGCAGACAGGGGTGTCTTTGTTCTATCATTACTATCTGCAAGAGCACATGTCATCATTCATTGAAATTTCATCTGTGAGTAACACTAAGAAAAAACTGTAACTGTCTGCTGGAAAACAATCTTCTGAAGTATTGGAATCTTTCCGCATAAGAAATAACTGGAATTATTTTTTAACATTGTCTCACAGTCTGAAATACTATTTTAACCTGAGTGACTTCTTTTAATGCACTTTCAAAATTAATAACTGCAAACCCAAATGGCTTTGTAATAAAGATAATGTTATTTCTAGAACTACATTGTTTGCAGAGTTTAGTTTGTCAACGGTACACAACAATGCATTGTAAGTTCTACTGAATTAATCATGTCAGTGCTATTGCATTCTATATGCAGAGAACTAATGCTGATGGGTAACAAGTAACTGCAGCTCATTGTACTGTACAATTAAAGCTGCAGAGCAAGCAATATCCTATGTTGTTTTTGTTTTAATAAATCCGTTATACTATGAGAAAATACTTGTAGTATATATATATTTTTTTTTTAAACAACTTAATGGCATTTTTAATGTATTATAATGTAACAAGTTTTTTTTGTTTCAATAGCAACCATTTACAAAGTCACCTCTCCTTCCTCTTCTGAAACAGGCTCTGGCACACGCCTTTGAGCCCTGCCCTCTCTCTAGCAGTGCACCAACTGTATCTAGTGACTACCTGGTCACATGATCTTTCCCACAGAACTTTGCATCTTTAGTCCTCTTCTGCTGCACTGACAGCCATTTAGTGAACCCCCCGAGCCGAATCTTAGCTGTTCTGCAATTTAGCTAATTACTCATCATTGTGTGGATTGTATTGATGCACTTTTCTTTTTTTCTTTTTTATAAACGGCAGCTTGGACTGCTGCTTTAATAACCTGAGGGAGGCCTTTAAAATTATTTTAACTTAAGCAAGATGCATTCCTTCCTTCCAGCAAAACGTAATTCGTATAAACAGCAGTCCATCCCACTGTGATAAACATTTTTTTCACACACTGTAAAGTTGACTTACCACATACTAAGTTTTTAGTGAAAACAAAGTTAATATGGGGTTTTCCGGTAACTAACACTGAATTCAAAGTTGCCATATTCAATTTGTGCTCGTTCAACACTACTTCCACTGCTTAATGGCAACACGTGACTCTTCTAATTTAAGTTGTCATACCAAGAGACCCAACACACATACACACACACGGCTAAGGCTTCATTCTAGGGTTGACTGCAGGTTTAAATAAGCTGAAAAGCCTTACACACTGAACAGTTTAACCTTGCATTGTGAATGTGTTCAATTTTAACCACAATGTGTAAATACTCTGAACTTTCATGCAGATACAGAATTTAGAAAGAGGAGTATACATCAGTATCAATATTGTTTTAGGCAAACAATCAAATATAAAACGTTCTATAGAAAAGTGAATGTAGAACTTCAAATTCTTCATTTGCTGTGAGGTATAAGGTAACATATTACCCCCTTCATGTACCATTAGTCATACTGGGACTGTAGAAGATTCAATAACCAATTAGATTATGATAGATGTGCAGATACTAAATCCTTTAATAGTCTTTCTCCTGTTACTGTGTGGTCTGCAACTTCCTTGCTCTTAATGAATCCTTAGAGTAAAGGACAAAAATCAAAATCAAATGGCTTCTACTCATGTTGTTATCCACTGTACAGCACTGAGCTGTAATGCCAAGGGCCTTTCCATACAGGAGTGTTCTGCATCCTCATACATGGAATACATCTCGTGCTCCGTGTCATTCCGTTATGGCTCGACTTTCAATCCATTTATAAAAGGTAAACCTGTGGGAACATTCTTTTTATATTCCACATACTGTTCTCCAAAGAAGTGGATCAATGTAAACTCTTCTTCCTCTATTCGCTCACGAAAAAATCTCCAGGATGCAAGAGTGTAACCAAATATGCAGATTGGGTTACAGAGCAAAACCTAAGCAATGAGACAAAAGAACAAAGGGTCATTTGTACGCCATTTTGAACCACAGGAAGCTTTCTTACATGGAAATATATTTTGGGTTGTAGTGATGAGTAAAGAACAGTGTTTAGGAAAGTTACACCAAGAAATTTTACATATGTTTCAGAATGTTTGTCTTTGTGTCTCATTATGTACATCCAAACTATAAGACAAAGAACAACCCAACTTGGAAGAATTACTTTATGTATCAAAATAAGGCAAACTGTCATGGTCTGGATCCTCTCACACACTCCAAAGGGGGTGTTGCTGCTGCTCGGAACATTAGGTTCCATGTGTTGTACATGGTAGGCTATGTATCTGGCACGTGACATCATGCACCTAGTCTGGTTGGTGGCAGATAAGGAGAGTCAGATAGCTATAAAGTTTACGCACAAAGGAGACAAAGAAAGAAAGTCAGTTGGCACGTAAGGAGGAAGAAAGAATGCTGGAGAAGGAGAGAGACGGAAAGAATTGGGGACATCATAAGTATTAAAGGAAAGTGATGGGAGAAAGAGATATGGGGGAGGGGGTGAGGGGGAAGAGAGAAGGCGGTGGGGGTTGTTAGAGGAGGGGGGGGGGGGGGAGATGGATGAGGTTGGTTTCTTCGAATTTCCAAGCAACGCCGGGTCCTTTCCGCTAGTAGTACAGAACACAGTTATCAAGTACAAGAAAAATAAATATGGTGCTTGCCATGCCAGAATAGATTCAACAGCATGGTGACCCAATAAAGCAATACATTAGAGGACACAAGGGTATATGAAAATAATGAAATGTACATATGACAGTTTATAGATTAAGTATGGCTAGAAAGAGGTCATGGCACACAAACAAAAGTGTACATAACATACACAGCTTTGTATGACATTTCTTATTTCAGTCTTCATGTGGAACATGCAAGATAAACTGCTGCATATTTAAAAACACAGGTGCCTGGATGATTTTGAAGCTAACTAATAAGCAATGTATGCTCAAATTAACCTGCATCTTCAACATTTCATTAGGATGCAGTGGTTCTTAGCAATATGTTCAGGAATTCATTGAAAGCAGTGTGATCTTTTTGCTCATCTCTGACATGGGACACCATTTCTACTAAATTCATATTTATTCTGAATTCATAATACATGAAGGCTCATCCCAACATACTATAGATAATGATGCATTCATTCCACATTTGCAGTGATCAGGGCAAAGTTAACTTAGATTGTAAGCTCTTTAGTGCTGGGACTCATTTTCCTAATGTTACTTTTTAGGTCTCAAGTGCTTATTTCCATTGTGTGTTATACTATGTCACATGTATTATTGCTGTTAAGCACTGTGTACATAGATGGCACTATATAAAGATATACATACAATGAACAGAAAAATGTATCAATATCACCTTTCCATTGAAAAAAAATAAAACAAAAAGTATGCTCCTCCAACCCTTCAATGCCACAGTGCTAAAGGGTTAGATGGCATAGATGGGCCACATACCATTTATTTTCTAACAAAATCAGGTGACTGCTACTATAAAGCAACTTTATAGAAAAGTGAAACCGGGATTAAAGGCAGATGAGAACCAATTAGTCAACCTAGCCTGCCCAGTTTCGTATATACAGTATGTTGTGAAGCCTCAGACCCTATAAAATCATTTGTTCTCTTCCATATTTACTATAGCCATGTGTCTATAATTTTTTTAATTACCTTGCTGTATTTGCTTCTACCATTCCATGAATCCCTCATCTTTTCCGTAAAGTACTTTCTCATATCCATCCCGAGCCTCCCACTCTAGTCAGAGCATGACCTATTTTTCTAGCAAGTCTTACTCTGAAATATGCTTCCCTCCTGTGCCTTATTACTCTGGAGCCTGTCCACTTGTGTCTGATGAATGGAAGATACACATTTTCTCGTTTGAAGACCTATTTGGTTCTACGAGCTACAGAGTCCAAACCATGTGACTTTTTATGAACATTGGTAGGGTCGCTAGCATAGTAATTGTCTGATCAATTATTCATTCTGAAGAAAAAAAAAAGGAGTATGATTTTGAAATTACCTGAGTCCCGATGCTCCAGTAAAACCAGCCAACATATGATGGATGTCTGGACCAGGCATAAACACCAGATGTTACTAAAGTATGGGAATCAGATTTCTCATTCTGTACAATGTGATTGAAATTTGAGCCAGCTGTGAGCATTGCACATTTTCTAAGCAATTCCCCGAAGATCACCATTATCAATCCAACAACACTTAGCCATGTTATCTGCTTCAGCTCTGCATTAGGAAACAAAATATACTCAAATTAGAAACTTATTCTAGAAAAAGATCTGCCATCTAATTTCTTACATGTAATCCAGGCATTAGCTGTGGATTGCTTTTCCTGCCATCACAAGAACAGCTGCAAGTAACTGGATATGTGTTTACATATTCTGACTTTCTGTGGAATACTACTAACAATTATAATATTAATAAAACCACCAGACATTACACAATGAATGCACCAACTTTCACTGTCTCGCTTGAGCAACACATATTTTGCTGAGACAAGAAGACCCTATTCGGTACACTAGATTTTACACCTAGAGGAGACCAAGGAGATGCAGCTGAGCATAGGTACGGTTAGGTTAATATGGCCAGATTTACAGTATGATCAAAGGGATGGGAAACTATGCAAAAACAGAGTCCCTGTTTGGATATGCACTCCACCTTATATGTGTAAATTATACATACTGGAAAGAGGTGGTGTGTACCACCTCCACTAATTTGAAATAATAATTATTTTATTTATTATTGAACAAAAGGAAATAAAAAAAATAGATTAAAACTAAAACTCGCAACAGTGCTTATTGTAGAACTGCAGGTCAATGTATAATAATATTGTCCCTGCTAATACGAAACTGTGAACCTAACCTAACAGATGCGTACAGCCATGGCAGATGTCTGCATATGATAATTACTGTATCCAGGCATATGTGCTGGTGCTTCAAAAGAAGGAGCTAGGTGTACACTATATAGTGTGAAATATTGAACACAAGACCAAGGAGATGCAGCTGAGCATAGGTTCGGTTAGGTTAATATGGCCAGATTTACTGTATGATCAAAGGGATGCACAGATGTTACACCCCCTTAGTATAAGGTACAAAAGCAGCATCGTTGATAATAACTCAGCATATAGTTGCACAATATTTCCTAACTTTTGATTTTATATACATTTACAGGTAATGGTCTATCCTTAAATAGCTGTGATTGTGTTAAACATTGAAGCCCAGATTCACTAAACTATGCTAAGCCTTAGTGCACCCTAATTCCAGTTAAAGGTATGCCAAGTCTTCGCATAGTGTACAAAATCTGCGCTTTACTATTTCTTTAGCAAAAATAATTTTATCTCTCAGGCCGATCAACATGTCACCACTGACCTGGATAAAATGTTTTTTCAAATGTAAATTCAACCCAGGAGGAAACTGCAGCCAATTTGTATTCCAAGCTGTGATTTAGGAGGAATGAGTCCAGAGACAAACTTCTGGGATTGGTCATCGCTGTAATCAAATATTCAGAATAGTGGAAAAACGAGAGGGAGCAAATGTACCTACAAATAAACAAATGTATATTCATGTTTAAACTCATTTTCATTCTTTACCGTGAATTAAAAAGCAAGATTAGTGTACATAAGAAGCAGTTATTTAACCGTTTAATAGTGCATGTTTTAGGACAGATATCTCCTTATTAACCTCCCTCTATCAATCTTCCTACCAACAACACAGCTGCATAATTGAACACGGAACATCAACAATCAAGAATAAAGGCTCATATGTACACAAGGAATACAAAGATATTTACGCCACTCCAAAATCTTGTGAGCATTTTACCCACTAATAGCTAAAGTATCCATGGGGTATAACGAAAAGAACGGCACATTTATTTTTGCCAACATTTTCTGTCTATTTTTTTTTTTTTTTTTAAAGAAACAGGTCTTTGCAAAGGAAAACTGTAATAGACAAATGGTTTGGAAAAATACAAACAACTTCATTGTATAGGTCGGCTTCTTTCCTTACACTGTCACATACAAGTCTAATGCAACCAGCGACTTCTGGTCCAAGGGCCAGAAACATCCGAGAATGAAAAAGAAATCCTGCTGTGCAAAAATGCTGAATGACTGATCAACTCTAAATAAGTCTACTTTAGTGCGTGTAGTTCTGTTTCAGTTTAATTGTTGGAACTAAAAACGTCAGGTTTCTGAGGTTGTGCCCAGGTTCACACCGCCCCCAGGAGGGAGAGGTTCAATGTTTAATGTTTCCAGATAGGAACTAGGTGCAGTATATAAAAATGTGCAGAAGGTACATTAGTACCCTTTGGGTACTAACGGGTTAGAGATAAAATGTATAAGGTTATGTAATTATTACTTACCACCCAAAGTGCTTCCATGGTGACTGAGTGGCACTCAAAAGTAAACCACATCCGAAAGCAAAACCAAGGAATCCTGCCCTGATGGCTATCTGAAAGCAGAGAGAACCCTATTACACACCCAAACTGTGCAAGAAACAACTAATACAGTATAGTGGCCTTGTGTGCCTACATTGAATTACAGTAACATTATATATTCTCCTTACTTCAAAAAGGTAAGAAATTTGATGAACAAGAGTTTATATTTCTTCATCCCAGGTCTGATTCATTTTCTTTGGTTCATAAATAAGAGAACAAAGACTGTCTCAGAGAAATTTGCAATGATATTTCTGCTAATATTGTTGACAAACCAGGCACGTGCTTAGCCAAATATGAAAGAAAGTAATTTGATACACTGATGCTCGCTCGGATGAATGTTCAAAATACCTCATTTTCAATTTAACAAAAACATTTTTCTTTTTTTGCTCGACACCTTTCCTATTGAATCCACGTTTGCCCTCTACCTCTTTTAAGCAGTGTCACTGTAACACAGAATAATCCACTAATCCAAATAGCTCAAATCCATTAACCATATGCTGTGCTGGTGGCGTTTGCAATCAGAAATCTCAATTTTCCTAGCGAAACAGACTTTAGGAAAAGCTTGACACTTTGACCATGACATAACATGCCAAGAGAGAGATGAATCGCAGCTGGGAGGCTCTTTGGCAGCACTGACAGAACCTCAATTAAAAGTGTCTACTTTCTGCCCTTATATTTTGTGATTCTACTGTACTCTTTTTTTTCCTGCAGGCTCATACCCATTACATTAATCTATGTTATTCATCTTTACTTCCCCTTTTCAGTCCCCACCCTCTTTACATTTCCCATTGTATAATGTACTTTAAACATGTCAGAATTCCAGAAGACCTTGACAACAAACTCATGAAACTAGATCATGCATCCTCACTGTAGTTCTATACTGTATACACGTTTAAAACATTTCGGCTCATTGTTGCTTCAATGCAAGACGAGATTTTGAGTGCCACCTTAAAAAGCAGGAAAATAGCATACTACATAGAACCATGCTAAGGGCAGTGTTTAGGGGAGAGGAACAGGGGATTTGTGCTCAAGGAGTTAAGAGCCATGCTTCCAGAAAAGCCTTGTGTTTCTTTTCTACATATCCTAAAACTAGCAAAACAAGCAAAAGAATGAAAGGACAGCTTTCAATATCACAAAATGAACCAGAAAAACTCTTCTTTTACGAGTTATTGAAAGCTGCAGTTCAAGAAATATCCTACACATATTTTTTAAATAAATCAGTTCTGTATTATGAGAAAATACTTGTAGCATAAAAAAAAACAATTTTAAAGACATTTTTAATGTAACAAGCATTTTTGTTCCTATAGCAACCATTTACAACGTCGCATCCCCTTCCCTTTCTGAAACAGCATCACCTTTTGGAGCCCTGCCCTCTCTCTAGCAGTGAACCAATTGAATCTAGTGCTTGCCTGATCTTCCTCACAGAACTGTGCCTGTCAATGCAGCAGAAGATTACCCAAGATGCATTTAGTGAACCCCAAGCATAATCTTCACCGATCGATCACATGAGAACGGATCGATTGGCAACTTAGCTAATCACTTCTCAGTGTGTGTAGATTGTACTGATGCACATATTGAATGATTTTTTTTAAACGACAGCTTGAACTGCAGCTGTAATGTAAGTGTTACCTGTACAACAAAAACTTACAAACTCTAAATTAACCAACATATAAACTGCATAGTTGATATACATGATCAGTTCAATGGTACTATACAATCTAAACACAACTGCCAGTTTGTTTCAAGAAACTATGAGCTGGATATTACATACAGAACTAGGGCTACATGAAGATTCTGCATCTCTCTTCCCTCCCAGCCTATCACTTGGTATTGTGCAAATAATAATAATAATAATAATAATAATGAGGACTTAATTCGCACTCCACCAAACCAAGCACGTATGTATATATTTCACTGCTCCTGTGCAATCTTGTCACTGGTGCCCTTTCTTCCTTTTGGTGACAGAGTGCAGAGCCTCCCAGGGACTACACCTGGCATATTATAGTTGTGATGCTTTTCCAAATCAATACAATCCATCATTATGACTAGTCAATAAATACCCCCAGATCATTTGAACAAAAGAAAAACCTGGCTCAGTGTATCTCTATGACCAGGAGCAATTTGTTAGTCATAATTATCCTGTAGCAAATAGAAGTCTGCTTGCTCATGTGTAAAAAAATATTTGACATAACATACATTTTTATTCCTGAATACTTTCACCATCAGAGGGGTTTACAGCCCTACCGCAGCGAAAGGGTTAAGGTACTAAAAGAGTTTTCCTGCATATATCCCAAGCCTGTATGTGCCCGTGTCACGTAGTCATGTATGGTACCTGTGCCCATCTCATGTAGCTATGTGCCTGTTTAGGACACAAAACAGGACTGGCACTCAGGAAAGGGATCTGATATTATTGAAGACAAGATGAACAGTGACCCCCCCAGTGACGGAACGAGGTGTGAATGTAAACACACACTAAAAGAATACCTACAGATTTCTGTCTATACTTATTTTTAAAACTGTGCCGTACTATTTGCATTTTTCTTTTTGTCTACATATGTGATCCCGCTCCCTCATTCCATTTGCCAGCTATGTACCTGTGCCCATCTCATGTAGCTATGTACCTGTGCCCATCTCATGTAGCTATCTACCTGTGCCCATCTCATGTAGCTATGTACCTGTGCCCATCTCATGTAGCTATGTACCTGTGCCCATCTCATGTAGCTATCTACCTATGCCCATCTCATGTGGCTATGTAACCGTGCCCCTGTCATGTAGCTATGTACCTGTGCCCCCGTCATGTAGCTATGCCCATGTAGCTGTGCCCCTTTCATGTAGCTATGTACTGGGCCATCTCATGTAGCTATGTACTTGTGCCCATGTAGCTGTGCCCCTGTCATTTGGCTATGTACCTTTGCCCATCTCATGTAGCTATGTACCTATGCCCCCGTCATGTAGCTATGTACCTGTGCCCCCGTCATGTAGCTATGTACCTGTGCCCCCGTCATGTAGCTATGTACCTGTGCCCCCGTCATGTAGCTATGTACCTGTGCCCCCGTCATGTAGCTATGTACCTGTGCCCCCGTCATGTAGCTATGTACCTGTGCCCCGTCATGTAGCTATGTACCTGTGCCCCGTCATGTAGCTATGTACCTGTGCCCCGTCATGTAGCTATGTACCTGTGCCCCCGTCATGTAGCTATGTACCTGTGCCCCCGTCATGTAGCTGTGTCATGTAGCAGTGACCGTGACATGCAGATGTCTCGCCGCCGCCTCCCCCGTACACGCTGCTGCAGGTACCTGGTAAAGCGGCGCCCTGTAGAGCAGCAGCAGGAGCCCGTTCAGAGCCGCTATGAAGACAAGCAGCGCTATCCTGCCCTGCGCAGCGGAGAATAGGGTCTGCCCGGGCTCCGCCTGAATCCCCCTGTCGGTTACCAGCGGCAGGAAGATCACGGAGGCTCCCAGTAAGGAGCTGAGCAGGCTCACTCTGCCCTCTTGCTGCAACCACACGCCGACCATCTTGCAGAAGGCAGAGAGGAAGCCCGGTAACTTCCTGTGTGAGAGGGGCTGCTCCTCGCCGCTGAGCTATGGGGACACCTGCTGGACGGGAGCTGCAGGCGGACTCGCGGTGCTGCTAGTCACACAGCGCAAACACTTTGTAACTTGCCGCAGGCCGCTGTGGCACTGAAGAGGTTAAAGGTGCGTATGTCACGTGTGCGGGGGCCCTGCAAAACCAACGGCACCCGTTAACCCCGTGAGTGCCCTAGGGGCCGCAGGGCAACGGCTCCTTTGGCAACCGCAACCACTGACGTGATCGCGCGTTACTGATGACGAACCGAAAGAAGAGGAGTCACCCCCTGTTCTGTCCTCAGATCTCTCCTCAGAACACACGCATTATGTGGGGGACATGGCTACTAAGTCATGGGGCCCCCGGGTCTTTACAAGGCGACTGAGTGACTTGCCTAGGGTCACACAAAGAGCTAAAACACTACAATTGGAATAGTGTTCACTCACCTCAAAGGTGGAGACATGATCACTGAGCTACTCCAGCCCAACACCGCACATTCCTTAATACATATATGTATATATACACAGCCACACTTGTACAAAGATACCCACCTTACATAATGTTATATATATGGTACACTGCTGACATTGTAAGCCCGGGCTTTTTTTGCTTTATGCTTGCTACACCCCTGCTAGAGATCTCTCACAAAATTTGGGAAATAGAAAATTAAAATATATGCTCATACATATGGATCTGGCATATATATTCGAAAACCAATGTGACATATTTGTAACTCACATGAACTTGTAATGTCCTTCCTTACAGCTTCGGTTTTTTTTTTGTTATGGGATATGAAGATTTATAGCATCCATGGTGTCATACCTTACTCCTATGATTTTGTCTGTGTTATCTGTCGCCTGCAGCTCTATTAAAAGTAGTCAAAGAAAGATAATTGGCAAAGTTAATTTCAGGCAGCAAAATCAGCATTTCCTATAAAGTGAGTTTTCTCTGGGTCCAAAACATCACTGAGGGTCTTCATCATAAAATAAGTTGTAGTCATTGTACAGCACATCAAAAGGTTTGTTGAAAAATTACATTCACAAAAATGTCAAACGTTTCTAACATTCAATGCACATAGTTAGAAAGGCAGGTTTACAGCAGCTTATAGTTCAGGGACATGTCATTTGCTAAGAAAAGGCAAGAAATTACTTACACATAGGCCCATATCCACTACAACGTGCTATGCTTTTGCACGCCCTAATAGCTATTCAAATGAATGGGAGATAAGATTTGCTGTAGCGTTGCAACCTTTAGTGAATATGAGCCATATCATTCTACACATCCCATATGGACCAATAATAATACTTTTTATTTTTATTGACATGTGACTTTTACCCTAGTAAAAATGGCTTAAATAGTAACATTTCAAACCAAAGTACAAAGATACCTAGAAAATGAAACAAATTATGGAAATCATAAAAAAAAGAACTTACATTGAACAATTGTATTTATTTGTATTAAAACAACGTATTTGAGGAAATGTAGACTGCTCTGTTTGCCATCTAAACCTTATGTTTCCTTATTATTCTTCAATATTAAGAAATGTTCAATACCAATAAATGTTAATAGTAATCATTTGTTAGTTATTTTCTTTTAATCAATCTTTTATTCAAGGTATAATTTTCTCATGTCAGTGAACACTTTTTTATAACATGAATAAAAACACGTGATTCAAACGTCTTATTTTGTATACAGAAACCTTATTTTCATTTTGTTCATTTAACTCAGTGAAATTGTGTCTTAAGAGTAGAAAAAATGAAGGTAGAAAGGTAAAAGAAAAAAGACTAGTCACTGGTTGAGCTTAAGAAAAACGCTTTAAAATGACATTCCTTTTTCAGATGTTGGTATTTGTTTTGAAGCAGAGTTGTGCCAAATCTAGTATCTAAACAAATTCTAAATCACTCTACAAAGACAATGTTAAAAACCCACACTTGTCTTTCAAAGGGTATAGAGAAGGCGGCAGTGAGTAGTGTGGGAAGCATCAAAAGGAAGTGGTATAAAAGGCCTAGTCCTCATGTCTGATGGGACTTAGAAGGTCTACATTGACTGACTGATAGGTCAGAAGGCCATGGGATACCATACTGATCACTAGACAAAAGATTTTATACAAGAAGTCAGTGACAGAGAATCTGATCCCCAAAAAAGGATGTGCAACAAATGCTCTTTTATTGCAGGTTTAGTAACAATATATAGTTTACTTGCAATGAGTATATAGATATATTTTTGGTACAATATATACTGCAAATATATTTTGTCTATGTGTTCTTAATAAATACATGACTGTTAGGCAATTGTAATTGTAGAAATCATTAAAATAATTATATAACTGAGTAGCCACAACAGTAGACCAGGATGTAGCAGTAGAGTTGGTTTATCTAGATTTCCATAAAGCTTTTTGATGCCACATAATCAGACTTGTAGACAAGGTGATCAGAGTGAGTCCCAAAGTAGTAATTTGGACAGGAAACTGGCTTGACAGAGGGTTGTAGTAAATTGAGTTCATTCTAGCCATGGCAGGGTAAGTTTAACCATTGAATTGCTACTTAGTTGTGTCAGAATAGTTCTCTTCAAAGTCTTTATTATTGAGAAGGTTAGGCCAGGGACACGTGGTTTGCAAATTACACAGAAATATTCAGCAGGGTTGATTTTGGAGGGGTGTGTGGATGTATAGATTGATCTAGCGGAACTAAAGAACCGGGGTTCACTGTGGCAACTACAATTCAATGTAAAAAAAAGTTCAAATGTATGCACTGTCCCAGGCCACAGACATATAAGGGCAGGATACCTACTAAAATATCAACATTTAAAAGGGAATTAGGATGTCACCATAAAATAATAATGTTGCTTTTCATTGTAATTGCTTCAGGGGTTATGGCCTTATACACAGGGAATACTGCAGGGGTTGTTTATAAAGGCTAATAGGTGGAGCAAATGTAAAAAAAAAATGCAAAATGCTTTACATGTTGTCGCTGTACTCTCAGCACAATTACTAATCATATTATTTGTCCCCAGAGACATCTTAATAATTGGATGTAAATTATGAATGGAGTCAGGAGGTTGTGGTATGCAGAATTTGAGATTCTCCTCTGATGCAATTCAAACTTCTAGATGGAAAATAAAGTGTTCTCAAAATCACAGCTGATTAAAAAAAACAATTAAAAAGAAAATAATTAGTAGCCTTTTTTTTAACTGTTGCATGATTAGAGAGTACCTTTTGTTGATCATTGGTACATAATTCGGAATCCCACAGCACAATTATCACCAAGCCACCTCTAGGGATTGTATTTGACAACTATGAGCACAATTTCAGGTATATTGGTTTTATTTTGTAATTTGCACCATATTTTATGCTTTTAAAAGAGTATTTATTTTGTAAATGATAGTTCAGACTTTCTTGACCTGTTGCCTTGGCTGCTTTAGCAGGTTAATGGATAGCAGCGAAGACTTTGAAGTCATCTTAAAGACACCACACATCCATCATGAGACTCTTTCAAGATTCTCAAGTCCTTCTCTATTCTGCATCACTAAGGAAGGTACATTGTACACTTGTACATATATTACATACATTAAATGCTAACACACTTTTCTATTGCGCTTATCTTTTATCTGTAGTCTGGATAGTTTTTCCTCTGCGTTTTGTGTTTGCTCATTAATTAAAACTAATAATTGTGCATACTTTTTATTTACATTTTAATGATTACAGAAAGGGAAGTAGTGGAATGGAAAAAGTAAACGTGATCATAAATCCTACATAAACTTTGTTATGATGACGTGGGGCACATTATATCCCAATTCAAAATGAAATAATCATTAGCTGCCTCCGTTGTTACAGAGCCCCAATCTTTAGCTCTCAAACTTCATAGGGGCCTATGATTTTATATTAAAAATGATGTGTCAATATCAGTGCTTCACAGTAATACAAACCTTCAAGCAATTTGCGTCTTATGTATGAAGACTTTATACATGTTTGATTACCCGATTGATACAATTTAAATTAAAACGCAATTGTGTGTTTTTTTTAATTTAGAACTAGTATTAGGAAAAATCAATTGTTCTATTAATAATATTTATAATAGCCATGCCATGAAAATAATATTTTTCATTACCCTCTTTAATGAAACATCCATGTTGCGCTAACACCTGAGTCCAGTCTTTTTAGGGTTTACACCAAGTTGAACCTTGCGGACAAGTTTGACACAGTGTTAATTAAATTTGTGGTGCATAGACTTATTCTTTGTTTAGTACATACCATTTATTTCTGTACGCCAAGCTCAATCAATTTGACATGTGCCAATCTTGCACCAAAAAAGTATTTTGCGACACTTAATGCATAGGCCCCAGTATATGAATCAATTCTGCTAGGCACACGTTTTCAAGTATGCTATATTTATTCCATGCTTAAACTCCATTGTTTCTATTGCAACATGCAATCTTCAGCATTCACTGGACCTGTAGTGCCAGGCACAACAAATAGCATCTCTATCTCTGTACCACATGCAGATAGCACTACAGCTACATTTCTCTCTTTTGTTTCACACACTATGACTTACAAACAATTTCTTCCTTCATTATCTTTATTTTGATATATCATCTTAACTTTGATACACTTTGGGTCGATGGACTTTATTCGGGTTGGAAAGAAACGTTAAGGTTTGTATGTGATCCTAAGCAAGCACTATCACCTACCAATTGGCAATTATGGTTCCAGTCCCCTATTCCACAACCATAGTTATAGATGTACATTGTCCCTTATTACTAGTAGGTTTCATATCTAGTTAATTGTTTTTATATTTGGTTGTATTGTGTCATTCCTTTTTGCAGTTTTATTTTAAATGGTTATATCATTAAAAGTTAATCTCTATCCTAATAAAAACATTGGGGGAAAAAAAAAAAAGTTAATCTTTATCATCTAGAGCAGGGGTGGCCAACTCCAGGGCCCAAGGGCACCAAAAGGCCAGGTATCAGGGATATCCATGCTTCAGCACAGGTTGCTCAATCAGTGACTCAGTCAGAATGTCAGAGAAAGAAATAATTGTGTCGGCGCTTACTTAGTGCATAGTGTCCAAATAGTGAAAAAAAACTTAAATAAAACTGTAATAAAGTGACTTGAAAATATTAAAGTGAACTGTGATCAATTAGTGAATATATATGGTGACTTTTAAGTCGACAATAAAAATCCTTTACACCACCAAGTGTATAGTGCTAATTGAAAAGCTGCTCAGAAAACCCTTTAACAGACTGTTCTCTAGTCTCTTGGATCCAAATGTTCTTCAAACGTTCAGGGGAGCGCCAGTGTTCACATCAACGTCATGAAAGAAACAATAGAAGCGACATAGTGTAGTACAATTTCAACCAGATTAATTGTTGTTTAAGTGAAAAATAGTTCCACTCACACATTTCTCCTTTTCAATAAAGCAGTACCGAGATACTTCTCTCTCTGAATAGAGCAATGGATCAGGAACTCTGCATATGAAAACCCCTTTGTTAATGATTTCTTCCCATCCATGGTTAGGGAACCCAGGAAAATAATGGAAAATACTAATTGCGCAGTATATCTCAAATTGCATTAAAAAATAGAACAATAAAAACATATGGATGTGCACTCACATTTGGTACATAATAGCAATTCGTGGTACGAAATCCCGACTTTCCTCTATGCGTATTAACCGGTACACACGCTATGAAGCTCACTTCTGCGTCTCGGCTCTCGTCTACGTCACCTCCGGCTGAGTGAAGTTGAGGGCGGAAGGGCTGTGTAGAGGGATCTCCGGCTGCCAGGACTTCGCGTCATGAATGAGCACTTAACACTGATTCAACGCGTTTCGTCGGTACGACTTCTTCAGCAAGATTCCTCAACTTCACTCAGCCAGAGGTGACGTAGACGAGAGCCGAGACGCGGAAGTGAGCGGTTAATACGCATAGAGGAAAGTCGGGATTTCGTACCACGAATTGCTATTATGTACCAAATGTGAGTGCACATCCATATGTTTTTATTGTTCTATTTTTTAATACAATTTGAGATATACTGCGCAATTAGTATTTTCCATTATTTTCCTGGGTACATTAACCATGGATGGGAAGAAGTCATTAACAAAGGGGTTTTCGTATGCAGAGTTCCCGATCCATTGCTCTATCCAGAGAGAGAAGTATCTCTGTACTGCTTTATTGAAAAGGAGAAACGTGTGAGTGGAACTATTTTTCACTTAAACAACAATTAATCTGGTTGAAATTGTACTACACTATGTCGCTTCTATTGTTTCTTTCATGCGTTGATGTGAACCCTGGCGCTCCCCTGAACGTTTGAAGAACACTCAGTCAGAATGACTGATTGACCCACCTGTGCTGAAGCAGGTATATCCTTAAAACCTGGCCTGTTGGAAGACTGGAGTTGGCCACCCCTGCGCTAGAGGTTTTTCTTAGACTGCTTCTAATTGGAATGTTTTGTATCCAGTTATGTCTAGTTATTCTATAGCCCCCTCTTTTTGCAATAGAGACATACAGGTGAGCAGGGAGTGGGACCCCCTTATTGTGTAGCATTACTGTGCTATACAATATTATTTTTATAATGCATTTGTAAAAAAAAAATCCCACACATATAAACAATGTTTTAGCAATGTCCCAGAGTAAGAAACTTCCCCACATGTGCTGTTGCCCATCTACTATATATTTCTGAAAGTGTCCTATGTGTCCGGGTCTGTATGTGTCTCCCTGTGCCCCTCCCCGTGTCCCTAGCGGCAATCTCATTGGACCTTGGGCCAGGCCAATGAGATTGCTCCCTTGGGCCGCCCGCCCCCGCACACCTCTCATTGGCCTGAGGCGGAGTGAAGGGCACACACATCACTATACGCACACACATCACTATACACACACACACACACACACACACACACACACACACACACACACACACATCACTATACACACACACACACACATCACTATACACACCCACATCACTATACACACACACACACACACCCACACCACTATACACACACACACATCACTATACACACACACACACACACACACACACACACACACACACACACACACACACACATCACTATACACACACACACACACACACACACACACCCATCACTATACACACACACACACACATCACTATACACACACACATCACTAAACACACACAACCCCCCCCCACACACACGGTGTTACATACATTAGCGGGGCTCACAGTGTTAGCAGCACATCTCCCGCTCTCTTCCCCACCGGTCCCGGAGGCTCCGCCTCTTCCTGTTTCCCGCGCTTTCACCCCCCCCTCCACGTGGCAGCTACCGGACGGGTGAGGGAGCTGCCGGACGGGTGAGGGAGCGACCGGACGGGTGAGGGAGCTGCCGGACGGGTGAGGGAGCTGCCGGACGGGTGAGGGAGCGGCCGGACGGGTGAGGGAGCGGCCGGACGGGTGAGTGAGCGGCCGGACGGGTGAGGGAGCGGCCGGACGGGTGAGGGAGCTGCCGGACGGGTGAGTGAGCGGCCTTCACCTCCCCTCACCCCCCTTCACCTTCCCTCACTCACTTCCCCTCCACCCCCCCGGCGCCGCTATAGTCAGCGGGGTGAGCGGAGTGAGCGAGCGCGCACCCGGGACACAGCAGGGGAGCGGCCACAACACGCTGCCTCCCGCCTCAGATCCACGTGGGAGCTGCCGGACGGGTGAGTGAGCGGCCTTTACCGCCCCTCACCCACCCCTCACTCCACTTCCCCTCCCTTCCACATCCCCTCCACCTCCCCTCCCCCAAACCCCCTTCACCTCCCCTCCACCCCCCTTCACCTCCCCTCCACTTCACCCCACCTCCACTTCACCTCCCCTCCCCCCAACCCCCTTAACCTCCCCTCCACCCCCCCCCCCCCTTAACCTCCCCTCCACCCCCCCTTTAACCTCCCCTCCACCCCCCCCTTAACCTCCCCTCCACCTCCCCCCTTAACCACCCCTTCACCTCCCCTCCACCCCTTCCCTTCACCTCCACCCCCCCCCCCTTAACCTCCCCTCCACCCCCCCCTTAACCTCCCCTCCACCTCCCCCCTTAACCTCCCCTCCACCCCCCCCTTAACCTCCCCTCCACCCCCTCCACCCCCCCTTCACCTCCCCTCCACCCCTTCCCTTCACCCCCCCCTCCACCCCCACATTCACCCCCCTTCACCTTCCCTTCACTCCCCCCTTACAACCTCCCACCTTCCCACCTCCCCACCACCCCCACCTTCACCCCCCCCTCCACCCCCACATTCACCGCCCCATCCACCCCCACCTTCACCCCCCTTCACCTTCCCTTCACTCCCCCCTTACAACCTCCCACCGTCCCACCTCCCCACCACCCCCACATTCACCGCCCCCTCCACCCCCACCTTCACCCCCCTTCACCTTCCCTTCACTCCCCCCTTACAACCTCCCACCTCCCCACCACCTCCCCCCCCTTCCCACCTTCCTACCACCTCCCCCCCTTCCCACCACTTCCCCCCTTCCCACCACCTCCCCCCCTTCCCACTTTCCCACCACCCCCCCCTTCCCATCTTCCCACCACCTCCCCCCCTTCCCACCACCTCCCCCCCCTTCCCACCCCCCCTTCATCTACCCTCACCCCCCCTTCACCTCCCCCCCACCCCCCTCCGCCCCCCCCCTTCACCTCCCCTCCGCCCCCCCCTTCACCTCCCCTCCGCCCCCCCTTCACCTCCCCTCCGCCCCCCCCCTTCACCTCCCCTCCGCCCCCCCTTCACCTCCCCTCCGCCCCGCCTTCACCTCCCCTCCGCCCCCCCTTCACCTCCCCTCCGCCCCGCCTTCACCTCCCCTCCGCCCCCCCTTCACCTCCCCTCCGTCCCGCCTTCACCTCCCCTCCGCCCCCCCTTCACCTCCCCTCCGCCCCCCCTTCACCTCCCCTCCGCCCCCCCTTCACCTCCCCTCCGCCCCCCTTTCACCTCCCCTCCGCCCCCCCTTCACCTCCCCTCACCATCCCCCAACACCCCCCCCCTCACCACCCATCCTCCTCACCTCCCCTCCGACCTCCCCTCCGCCCCCCTTCACCTCCCCTCACCACCCCTCCGACCTCACCTCCCCTCCTTCAATGCCTTTCGTCCGCCCTCCTGCCTCTGCCTTTCGCCCACCCGCACTTCTGCCTTTCACCCGCCCACCGCTCACACCCCTGCGCCACACAGCCGCCGCACGCACTCAACAGACACCCGCCACACTCGACACACACCCGCCGCCTCTCACCCACCCCACACACTCGACACACACCTGCCGCATCCTGCCCCTACGCAACAATATCACTGACCAGCTGTCACCCGCACTCGCCACACACCCGCTGCCTCACACCCTAGCAGGACCCCGACCCACAGCCAGCACTCACTACCCACCCTCCGCCTCACACACGCTCACACCCTAGCAGGACACACGCCTCACATTTTCACATCACTTATGTCACCAAAATATACATTGTACTGTGGTGTGTTTACAATAAACCATTTTTATACAACATCGTATTACATTTTCTTCCATCTTTCTTTTCAACATTATTATCCAACCTTTACAACAAATACTCACCTATTGTTCCACCATTTATAAATAATACTACCTATTACGCATTTACATCCCGGGCAACGCCGGGTCTCTCAGCTAGTGATGAATAAAAGTTAAGATGAGGAATAGCTGATTAGAATACCGCAGTCTGGCAGACATACTGTACCTAGCGCCTAACATCTGTTGACATGCAGAAGTTACTGTAGATAGTGGTATGAAAATGCCTGATTAAGGTTTAAGATATTTATTTGGGACAATTAAAATGTCATTATGACACACTAGTGAGATTTAACAATTTAACGGTGAGCTTTTGCTTTGGAAAGTCTCGATAAAATACTGTTCTTGGTGGTTAATCGCATTTGCAAAATATCTTCCAGTGTAAGAGCTCAAGTCTAGTCACATTTACATTCTTGAAGCATATATATTCCTGATTGTCTGAAGTCAGGGTTAGTTATTGCTGCAGTATTTTAACACTCAACTCCAAATGTGACATTAAAACAGCCTGTGTTCATCACCTCGTCTGCACCATTTTCTCACTTTTTCATGTTCTCCTAAACGTTATGTCTCATACAGTGGCCATACCATCCCAGAAATGCAATCATTTGTATAAGAAAATATTGCACAAGAAGTAAATGAATAAACTGGTGTTCACGTTAAAATATTCTCATCTGTGGCACAAACCAACCAGTCACAAACACAACCTCAGCTCTTGAGAGAACAATGCAGTTTGTATGTATAGTCTGAGCAGAGTTTGAAGCATGGAAAATAGTCAGTCCGCCTCCTTCTCCATGCTGTCCTAAGAGATTCGACACACTCTACCACAAAAGGCTGGCTAGCTCCTGGGAACAGGTCCTTCAACCAATAAATCAACCCCCTGGCACATCTTTTAGAACGAAGAGTTTAAGAATTAGTTGATAAATGTGGCACTTGCATGGAAAAGCATATTGAAGAGGTTGAGCTTTAAAGCCAAGAGCCCAAGGTTGAACCATTACTATTGTTGAGGTTTTGATATTGAAACTATTTTCTTAGGTGCCACAGTTTAAAACCGACAGCACAGTAAATAGTTGCTATTCAATATCGATTGACCTTTACTGAAGATAGCTGTTAAACTCCGATTGGAGGTATTAATGCTATTCATTTGATCTTATAGTAAGGTGACCACTAAAGACAAAAGTATAACTCGTCTTCCCATTGTTTAGCTTTCAGTACAGTTCTCTGGGACAATGTTCAGATTATATTTCAAAACTGGTGTGAAGAAATGATGTTGCTGTCCAGTTTCATTGAAAAAGCCCAAACGTGCAGAGATGTACCGTGTAAATGTTCCCCCACTTCCCTTCTCCAGCCATAGAAATGTCCAGAAAGATGACATGTTCTGATAAGGAGGTTTTGCTGGATTTAATGATTGGTTCTACAATGAAGCATGAAGGAAAACTACAAGAGGGGAGGTTGAGGGAATTAGTAGCAGAAAATTGTGATTTTGTTAGAGGATGAGGAGCCTCAGTTAGAGGATCAAGGGGGGTAGGTGGGGGGAACGAATAGGGACCAGCAAAGGAGCCTTGAATGGAAGTGCCCAGCCGCCTGCTGACTCCTTCTGAGCCCACCCACGCCATGACCAGGCGCATTAGCAGCAATTTTACGGAGGATTTTATAGTGATCTCTGTTTCTCACCCCACACATTTTCAGGTCATGTCCTAGCGCACAATTGGACGAACCCTGTAACCAGTTTGATGCAACTTTTGGGTGAAAAAACATACGTTTATGCTCTGGGGTCATTGTGGTATAGTTTGGGGGAAATGTATCAATATGAGTGTTTTGTTTGATATATCTGGTACAACTGTTTTGCCCCCAAATGGTTTCACTTTTGTCTTGATACATAGATATTGATGTTATTTTGCATCGTCTCTACAAACATAAATATGCTAGACTTGAAGGATAGACAATGGACAATTAACCTCTTCACTGCCAGGTGTCTATCCCTGCGAGGCTGTTAAAAGTGTGTTGTATTGAATCGAGACTAAAGGGAAAAAGCTGCAAACCACATGACAATAATAAAAAAGATACAACTACCGGTGCTCCTGGTTCAGGATTCTCTGTGATGATCCAGCTTACAATGGAAAGTATAAGAAATAGGGCTCCACACAATTTTCAAGATAAATTTATTGCCAACAAATTGACTGACGTTTCGGCCACAATTGGCCTTTCTCAAAGCAGAATGCCATTCTGCTTTGAGAAAGCCCAATTGTGGCCGAAACGTCAGTCAATGTGTTGGCAATAAATGTATCTTGAAAATTCCGTGGAGCCCTGTTTCCTATTGAATCGAGAAACATATTTTGTGTAATGTGACACAGCCACACAGGGTGGCTTTTTATTTACATGGAGGCTGTTCCATTCCAAAGTAAATTGCTATCCACCTATAAAATTGACCCCATATACCAGCACTGTTTCCATTGAGCAGAAAATGATGCCAAATCAATCTGGTGAAACCAGAAATGTTACTTGGGTCAATGTCCCCACTGATAAAAAGCCTGTTATTGTCCCAGTTCAGGTATCTGACTAGATATATGAACGTTTTAATGTGAATTGTGATAGTTGAAAAGTCAAAACCATTTTAGCCTAGAGTAAAAGTTTGATATACATTGCTTAAAAAAAAGTATTTTTGCATGGCAATACACATGTATGTATGTATGTATGTATGTGTGTATGTATGTATGTATGTATGTGTGTATGTCTTTATTTATATAGCGCCATTCATGTACATAGCGCTTTACAGAAGTAATACACATGACAATCATATAAATAACGAATAATACAAATAACACATAATGGGAAGAAGTGCTTCAGACATAAAAGTGACATTTAGGAAAAGGAGTCCCTGCCCCGAAGAGCTTACACATATAATACATCTTTCAAGTCCGGCATATTTATATTTATAGAAACGATGTAACTGCAAGATGCAACTAGTCAGGTACAATACCTTTCAAATAATATGCACAATATAGTGTTTATCAATGACAGGTCACATTGTACAGTAATTTTAGTTTCTGCATGATAGAAACAGAAAGGCCCTCTTTATGCTGGGCAAGACATCAAGCCATTCAGATGCAAACAAGGTCCAGGATAAAGCAGGGACATTAGTGCTTCAGAGGGGTTGTGGTGAGTGACACTGTCATCAGTAAACATCAGATGCATCTGAAGGAGTGGTGAAGTTTAAAAGACAAGTTATCTATGATACTTCTAATAAGAAATATGGTAACATGAAACTTCTGTCCATCTAGTACAGGGGAGGCCAAACCCAGTCATAAAGAGCCACCAACAGGTCAGGTTTAACGGATATCCCTGCTTCAGCACTTGTGCTGAAGCAGGGATATCCCTTTAAACCTGACCAGTTGGTGGCCCTTGAGGACAGTTGGCCACTCCTGATCTAGTGTCTTCTAACTGTGATCACTCTTTTAGATGTCCAAGCCAGTGATGGAGAAGAAAAGACGGGCCAGGGTCAATAACTCTTTGGAGCAGCTCAAAGCCTTACTTGAAAAACATTACACCTATAATGTAAGTTGAACTGATACTCATTCATTTATAAAGTTTGTGAAGATAAAATCATGTATATCCATAATGCTATCTATGCTTTGGAATGTGTCACTTGATAAATCAGACTATTGATGTCCTGCTCAAAGTCACTAGATTATCTTTCTTTCTCTCTGTTCAGGCGAGGAAGAGGAAGCTGGAGAAGGCGGATATCTTGGAGCTGACAGTAAAGCACATTCAAAAGCTGCACAATATGAGGCAACAAGGTGAGTTAGAAATCTGCAATATAGGCTGCTCATCATATAATGAAGCACAATACATAGAGGGTTATGCTTCCATTTAGAGAAACTATGAGGGTGAGGGGGGGGGGGGGGAGCAATGTACTTGCTGCAGGGAAACACGGGGTGTACTATTATTAAATACATTAAGCTTGGTGTTAGGCTTGACACACTTTTGAAGCCCCTAACTATTATATATTATCCTCATGGCGGTGGCATCCCCTCACTCCTCCTGTATTGTCATCACAGGTCAAATAATATCCTGACCTAAGAGCTAGTTCTTTAAAGGGAAGAGATCAAATACTTAGCATAGTACAGTATATAGAAATTCAGCGTGGCGTGAGTTTCTTTCACTGTCACACTTATACAAACGTAGCCTTGATGTGTTATCCTATAATCTTCTTCCCATTGCAGGAATTGCTATTGTGGATCAGAAAGGGGTCACTGAGTATAAAGCCGGATTCAGAGGTTGCCTGACCAGACTCAATGAGTATTTACTGAAGACAAAAACCTCAGAGGAGAAACTGGGACTGAGGATTATTGACCACATGAAATCACTTGGCTCTGTCACCCATGTAAGTCAGAGGCAGGTATCAAGGACCCCAAGCAGCCTAATAATGCAGGGGAGTTCTCTGTCTACAGCTCTGGCTCTTAAACAAGGGCTTTCAAATGACCAATCTATCTCTAGGTCTTCAGATTCTAAAACCATAAGAAAGACGACGAGCCTGCAAAGTAAAATCAGGAATACAGACATTATACCTTGTTCTATTAAAACTCCACCAAGGTTAGGTCATTTAGAAAAGAAACAGTGCGAAGTGAGCTATCACCAAGAGGTTATTGTAATGCACTTTATTCCTCCACCATGCCGTGAAACAAATGACTATCCCCATAACACATTTCAACAGCCACTGCAAAAATGCTGGCGCCCATGGTGAACAAATTCACTTTGACACCTAAAATGTATCCCTACTCATACAAAACCCTATAGAAATCCCGTGCATACTGAGAGAATATTGGTGAGTAATAAATGAAGATAAACTTTAATCCACCGAAGATCACCAAATTATAAATAATTGTATGATACTCAAATGTAATAAGAAGACACGTGAAGCAACTCAAGTTTAATATTATAAACTGGGACACTTTTATAGTGGACATTGTATTCTCAACCACGGGGGATTGTCCAAGGTTAAAGCAGCAAAACATGTGACATCTTATATGTTTTTTTTTTTTTAAATAAATCACTTCTGTAGTATTAGATAATAGTGACTGTTTTTTTTTATCAGCATTCAACTCTTAATGCCATTTTAATGAGGTTTAATGCATCCTTTGATTTCTATGGAAGGTTTTAGCACCTCTCCAGCTGCGAAGATTGTTGCAACACTTTTCTGTTTGTGATCATTTGCTGCCAATATTCACAGCTGTTTGAGCTGCAAACTGTAACAATAGTCAATGTTACTTTAGTAATTTCCAGATACATTGTACTGTAGCTACTAAGGTTCACTGAAGGATTGATTGAAACGGAAAGGCAGCCATTATGTTAGGCACACAATCAGGATTTGTACAGATTTATAACAGGAGGACCAAACAATTGCCATCTTAGGTAAGAATGTAGGGGGAGGGGGTAGTATTATTGCTTTAAGCTTTCTTTGATATCCTTCTGAATGGTATTTGTTCAAAACTGAGTTTATGTAGAAGAATATATGGGGGCACCATTTCCACTTAGAAGTGAGCCAATTACTTTATGTATCTTGAAAGTGATCCTATCATTGGTGGCATTGGGTAGTAATTAAATAAACAGTAAATAATGTTTTTTCCCACTGTGCTAATTTGTACAGCCTTGTAATTGTAAACTTGTTGCTTCTGCTTAATAAAGACGTGTTGGCAATCTGCTTTACCAACCAGTCATGATCTTGTAATGAGATTGCTGTTTATAGTACAATAATTCGCCATTACCAATTGTTCATAAGCATTTCCACACATTGTTGTTATTTTCTTATGTTTTTGTGAATAATCCATTACTGTATTGTTGTTTGACATACTGTAAATAATGAAATGCTATTAAAACATAAACATACAGACTGTTCAAGCTCTATCTTTATTAAAAATATTCTTTTTGATCAAGTATACCAAATCGGCCACATTTTTGTGTCTTTTCCTTGCTCTTTAAAGTAGGAACTCTTTTTTAAGAAATAGCTTTGACTGCACACAAAGAAAGTACATATAAAACTTAAGTAGGTGTGTATTCTTTGGTAAAGTAGGTGCGTGTTCTTACCCCCGTTTTGCAGGCTTTGATAAATGAGCACCCAGAAAGTACAACAGAGAATCCACATTAAATCAGCTCTGCTCTTCTTAGAGCAGCACACATTTATATGTCTGCTTTACAAGACGGAAGCATATAGTGGAAGGATTACTAAAGAATCAGATCACTTCAGCCTCCCTTTGTTAATTAAGTTCTCTAACTATGGGACACGTCATCGAAAGTAGCGTTAAAGTGGCAAATAACACACTTAAATATAAAGTAAAACTGAGAAAAGTATAAAGCACAAGTTTCAATCATCTAATGTCTCTATATAAAGAGAGGAACACCTCCTATTATTACATACAATTATATGGTTGCAAATTCATGGTTACATTAAGGGTACAGGGCTATACGTTATTTATAGAGACATTGCATGACTGTTAAAGATAATATATGTTATAGTCCTATGGAGCAGTTACAGACCAGATTAAAATGTGAGAGCTTTAATTTTGTGGCGCAGGCTGGAGGAGTAGCCGAGCGGTTCGCCCTCATTGGCTGAATCGCCCCGTGACCCGGCCGTTGCGCTACAAAAACAAAAAAAATTGTCTCATGAAAAATCTGCCGCTTCATACCGCGTGGCCGCGCACTCTATGGCCTGCCTCATTGAGGTGCTGCCTTCTGTTTGCGCTCACACATGCGGTCACAAGCAGTATGGAGGGCCTAAGAGAAGGCGGCGCAGTTAGCTTGCCCAGAAAGTATTTGAAGGCAAGACAGGTGAGATGAATTTTGCGCCAAGACTCAATTTACTTTAATCCCTAATTGTTGGAGTTACTCACAATTGCAAGTAACAAAATAAAATGCAGAAACCAATGTTGTTTTCTAATGAAATCTATTTTATTAATACTTTGTTAAGTAAAATTCCTGCTGTAAACATTGAAAACTCCTCCTAAATGTCTCCTATTGACACTCACCCTTCCCTCCGTTATCAACAAGAAGTTAAAGCATCAGAAAACAATGGCAAATTGCTTTGCTCTCTAAGCTAAAATACTTGTTATATGAAAGGTTTAGTTGAAAGCACCTGCTGTCTTAAATGCTTCTATTTATATATTATATTTAATAATTGGATGCTCTTCAGGAAATCCATCTACCATTGTCTCTTATGATGTGAGGGATACTAACAATATTCTCACCTGAAACAAAAGCAATATTCTTTTCACTTCTCTTTGTTTCCAAATGTAGATTAATCATTGAAGGTTCATCTCAAATAGGGAAACAGAATGCAAAAAAAAACCCTGGGGCTGGGTGCCAGTTTCTGCAGAGATCACCTCCATACATGTATGTGTTCATACTTCAGGATATTAAGTGTAGACAAAAGGTTTGACACTTTGTAACATGTGTTACATATGTGTATACTGTAGTTCTATTTGCCAGAGAAGATTCCTCCCCCTTACACATGGAAGAGGTTTTCTTTGACCCAGCTAGAGAATAATTCTGCCAGCAGATATAGACATCCCATTATAATATGCTCACCATCTATCTGCTCTTATTTCTCCACATATCTTCATATCATAAATGAATGGAAACTGGGACAAATAGTTTTATACATAATTGAAAGATACATTATTTTGTTCAAGAGAGTTTTACAAATAGAAATTGAATACTTTACAGAATATGTGCTGGTTTAAAAAGTTGTCACTGTAATTATCATGTTCATATCCTCAATAAATCCTTTGCTTTATTGTCCTTTTTTTTGTATAATACATCACCCCTTAGAGAACTGGCAAAAGAACCCCCACATAAAACATCGACCATTCAAAAGTTGCTTTATTAAACAATAATATTGTCATTAAATATAGGCCAAAGTGACAGTTCAGGATTACATTAAACTGCAATATGTACAAAATAAGAAAAACAAGCTGCTCCAGCTCACATACAGACAGATTTGTAAGGTATGACATATGGCTTCAATTTCTTACCATTATGGATCACTGTGATAAATTGATGTAGTGAATATGTATTAATTCAGGTGTCAGTGACACTGAGGCATGTTGACATCATTGGCAGAAAAGTGTCTTTGAGTCAGATTGATGGGATCATTAGCCCGGCGCTGCCTTTAGGATCAGAGCGTGAAGCTAGGGGAAGAGGGGACATGGGGCGAGAGGGTGGGGGACTGAATTGGAGCATGATTCTCACTTCAAACCAGACCTGACCATTACTAATTGCTGGATTTTTCGGTTACTTTTCTACTGGTTAAGGATTTGTACCGCACAAGTAACACTATATTCACCATATGTTTCACAGGGGAAGAAAGGGAAACAGAGGGTGGTCTGCACATCTAATCGGCTGTTGTATAAAAGCTGTTGGATATATTATTAATCTGGTTATTGTTTGCAGTGTAGTTATGCAACACAGAGGCTTGTTGCTGTTAATATACCATTCAACATGTATTTGTATTATGCTATCTTAATATGTTATGTAAATAATGTAAAACTCGGTGAATAATGATAATATTGGGCTATTGATGATTTGTTTTGTATTATAAACTCAGTGATTTTATGAAGACAACAAATAAATAGAACACACCCATTGTTATTCTTAAAACTCAAATTACAAATCAAAGAGCTATCACAAGGGGGTGTACATGGTGAGTACAATGCACTATTCATTGTATACTCGGCGGCTATGTATTAAAGTCTCCTTACTGCCACACCAGGGGAAAACTAGTCCAAAAACACTGCCCAGATGTAAAGCAAGAAATCCCCATTGGCTTCAGTTGGAATGTTTTTCCCTAATAAATCCGGTGCAATGTTGATGGCCAAATTTAGCAGTGGTCAGACTTTGTAAAAAAAAAAAAAAACAACCTGGAAAAATGTACTTTGTATGTACTCTTCCATGTATGAAGTAGACATGGGGTCATAGAGTCAGCTATCCTTTAGAGATGTATATACAGCATCTGAACTGCATGAATAAATATTAATAGTAGAGACTAAAACTGGTACATGTGAATAGAAGGGGAGCTGGTCTGGTATACACAAAAGGCTTTGTTCTCTTTTTGATTCTTCTGTGTCATAGTGTTTGAAGTGTGTTTTTTGTTTCAATAAAAGGATACAGATCTACAGTGTACAGCATCCATGTATAATTACATTTCATTCTTTTATTGCTATACTACAAGCACATACAGTATATTATACATATATGGAGCTTTCCAATTTCAAGTAGCATAAAATGAAACTCTGAGAATATAATCCCCCTTTAAAGTGTTACCTCGTTATATATATCGGTATGTATTGTCTGCGTGTATCAGCATAACAACGATCATTTGCTTACTAAAGGAACTTCATATGAAAGACTTGCAGAAGCCAAAGGAGTTTATGACAAGGAAGAACATCATTAGGTAACAAATTACTCTAAACAAGACTTTTAGTTATCTTAACAATAGGGCCTGCATTGTTACTCTCACTCACTTTCTCTGAGACAATAGACACGAGGGCTCCGGTGGGTGTCCCAACAATGCAGCAAATCATTTTCTATACGTTACTGTGGTCAGTTTTAAATGAAAAAGCGAGTTTCGTCCGCGTCAAAGGCTTGAAACCAAGCGCACTGTGCTCACACGCTTGTGAATGATTGAAGGGAATTCTGCACTCTAAGGCAAAGACAATGAGAGTATTCTACTCTGATCTCAAGATGTGACTAGAAAGACATCGTGCAGCTGTATGTGATAGAAGAAGAAACAGTTAGTCATCCAGGTGTAAAGTACTTTAGATTGCTTTGATTATACTCAATGGAGTAAGTGTGTAACTGTAGAGTAGATAATTTATTTTATCTAATGAGACACAACTCTCTGCACTACCTTGGACAACGTATGGGTTAATTACAGGCTAGGAAAGTGGGTCACTGTTTTCAGAAAAACCTAAATGCATTTCAATAAAAAATGAAAACTGTGTGAGATCGAAAAATAAGTAGTGGTAATGCAACTGCTTGTGCCTGCACACTTCCATATTTGGTGCAGGTCTTCTACTGCTTATGCCCCAGTTTTGTACATTGGAGTAAATTTACATACCCCTTTGTATTCAAAGGGCGCCAAAACATCAACTACATATAATGGCACGTGTAATATTACAAGATTACATTGATCTTGAAAATTAACCAAAATACCAAACTAATCAAGCTTGTGCTTTGTGCTTTTTTTCTCCTTAGTAGCTATATAGCCCCTAGAGTACAATTTATTTGAACACTAGTGACAATGTCTGTGCTATCACAATGCTGCATCTCTCTGTTAAATACATGATTAGTGTACTCTAGACACGTCATCTGATTAATATAAATCCTATCTACTTGTTAGAAACATACATAATACAAAAATAACAACTAACATAAAAGCTTCTGATTATTTTTATCTTGATAAATAAATCCCTGTAAATTGGTAATAAGCCATTAATTTATGGTTTTACTGCAGTTGGTGAAATCTAAATCAGTGGGGGCATTAATATACATTACCATATAAAGCATCCAAAACGTGTGATTATGTATAATGGTGACAAAAACAAATAAAATAAAAACCCACAAATATGTTTGCTTTTGTCTGAGTTAATTGCAGGAACCCTATTATTTAACTGTTTTATATTGATGCAGATTATCCTATTCAATATGCTGTTAAAATGCTTCGTAACGTTGGAGAAGATTCATCTACATTTAAATAAATGGGATTAAAATGTCTTCAGACACAGGGAAGCAGCCTCACAGCATATTGAACAGGAGCTGTGCGAGTTTCTGACACCTCTGGTGTGGATGCAGATTTTCGATGTCCAGAAAAATGAAAAGGAAATTGTGCCACAGTAACTTACATCACTGTGCTCCATTCCCCTTTCCCCTTTCCCTACCCTTAAAACTTAGTCTGTTTAAGGACGATCCAGTTGATTAGTCTTCACTAGTCAGCTAAGGACTTGCTACACAGTCAGTGACCACCAGGACTTGCTCTGACCTTGCTTATTTACCCCGCTACAATAATACCCTATTTGCAATAACTCATTAGATAATTAGAAAAGACGAGGGGTCAAGTCGTGGGCCAATAAAGTGCGTATTTGATACTAAGATGAAGCGAAGAGGAGAATTGTACAGTATGCTGCACTTCCTGCATCAGCTTGTGATTTTTGAAGCAGTTTCGCAGGAGTCAGGGAGAAAGTGAGCGAGTATATGGAATTCTGCACGTGGGTCGGTATTTGTTGCCATCCCAGGGGAATTTGCACTAGATTTACAGACTTTAACATTTTTATACAGTTTCTCACAATTTAAGAGGACAAAAAGTGCATATGATCTAAATGCTCTTTTTGGGAGTTTGATATAATCCTCCACACCATTTATCTATTTAAAAAAAACAGGGGACATAGAAGGTTTAATATCGTAACTTTGCTTTGATGTAGTTTAATATGTGCTTGTTTTAGACATTGTTGACCAGTGTTTGGTTGTAACATCTGTGCAGTAGGTTTCTAACCACTACTAACTAATAATACACGTATAATTGCAATTAAACCACATGCTTGCTGATATAATAAATCCCAGTCGTTGCAGTCACTTTTCAATTATGTTGTTTAATAAAAAAAAAAACCTCACATAAACCTAAACGGATCAGTAGAGGTTTATCAACTTGTTGAGTTAGTTATGCAAGCCAGATGTTTAGCAATTCAAAGTAACCTAGTGTCAAATGTCACGTGTATAGGAACAATAGCATCGGGCTTTATGTGCTTCAGGAATCCTTTGTGCATATAGGGAACAATGAGGGGTTTTCACAATAATCCTATAAATATTCGCCAGTTGCTTTTTTAAAATTTATTTTCAACACCCAACCATACACAAAGTCCTGTTTATATGCGCTTGTTTCCAGTTTAGCTATTCATCAATATACAGTTTTCCTACTGCCTCATTTGTCAATTTTCAAGCCAGAAAGCCTTAAACAACTTTTAGAAGAGTCTATAGTAACTCTCCAATCTGTCTGTTTGGTTACAGGACAATCAAAGGGCAGACGCGTGCCTATAGCATTACCCACTGCTGTATAGATTTTCATATCTCTACTGCTACTGTATTGAAACCCACCCCGTGCTACTATACCTATAAAGCAGCAACGCCCCGGGTTAGGGGAGTGTGCCATGAAATGCTGCCACCAAGTTGGGAAGGGACTGAAAGTTGAGGGCGTTGCTGCAATTTGCCACGCTGCAAGGTGCCATCCTGAATCAGAAATACACACAAGGACCATCTCCTCTGCTTACAGAAAAGGAGAAAGTGCCATTAAATGATCCAGCAGACAGGATGCTGCATGCTGCTTTATGACAAATGTAGATGGAATAGGGAGGGTGCCTTGGGACACTTGAAGAATCAAATATACTTTTCTTTGATGTTATTTGTCTAAATAGCATTTATTTTTCACTAGGGCAGAGACAGACCCAACATTAGCTTACAAAAAAATACCAAGTGGTGCCATGTTGTGATTCATTAACAAGGGATGGATCAGTGCAACGTTTAGTGATGATGTTGTTTTGTATTTAACCCCTTCTGTTGAAGAAATACCTTGTTCTGCAATACCCTTTGGAATGAAAGGGGTTAATATTCTTGTGGTTATGACAAATGTAATGCACCTATTAGTATGTTATGTTACATTGTAGGCACATTATTATTCTATTTTATTTGAATGGCACCAACATATCCCACAGAAGCATGGGGGTTATGTACTAAACATTACAAACGGCTCATTGGGCGCAAGGCAAACTCAATTTCAGTTGAGCTTCTGTGCAACTTGAAATCTCACATTTTCACTCCAGCTGCATAAAAAATAATAATATATTTTTTCATTTGTTTTAGAGCACAGAAATGAAGTGCACTTGGTGTACAAATGTAAACGGTATACTGTATACTGTATACTACAAAATAATATTTTTGCACGCTATTAAAAGTGTCAGAATCATCCGCCATGTTCAACTTGAGAGAAACCCTTAATAGGCCATTAATATTGTTAGCGCAAATTTAAGTTGCTAGGAAGTTTCATGATAAAGGTTACAACATGTATTATTTTCACAGTATGGCTATTATAAATCATATTATAATAATAATATTTACTAATGCTAGTTATAAATTAAAAAAAAATACATATATTTCTGTTTTCATTTAAATTGTAACAACCAGGTATTCAACACAGGATGCACATTTTTTAAAAAGTTTGTATTTCAATTTTTTTAAGCGTTAACGCAATTTTGAAAAAATATATAGTTCAGAGGCCCCTGTTTGTTATGAAAGTTGATGGCACCACAAAGTTTTCAGTGTTTGGACTCAAAGGTTGTTATACAGTATATCAAAGTCTCTCAACTGTAAAACTGGAGCAACACCAGAGTTAAAACATTGCATCGGATTTATCAAAGGAAAAGGTCCCGGATGATACAATGAGATCTTTTGCTTTCATAAATATGGTGCGGCTTGCTTGCTCCAGTTTAGCAGCCATGAGACTTTGGGGCCGATTCACTAAGCTACGTTAACTAGCGCTAAAATGGGTTATATCGCTCGGCCGCAAAAGGCTGAAGCCATAAGCGCTATTCACTAAGGCTGCTCGGCGCGTTTACGGCCGGCCTTGGCCAAAAGGGCCATAGTGCACGATCACCTTTCCCCCCCTGTTATCGTGCTAAAAGTTATTTAGCACGATAACTATTATAAACAAAGAAGCCTGTAAGAACTGCATGGAGACGCTGCGTCTCAATGCACGGCTCTTACAGGCGATCGTGCTGGCCAAATATGATTTTTAATAGTAGTATACATGAGCAGGGGGTCTTCTGAGCTGAACCGCATTGGTTTCAGGTCCGAGGACCCCCTACTTCAGGAGATATAAGCCCCGTTATGGGGTGCCGGTATCCCCTGCAGAATTTCAATGTCCCGGTCACGTGACGCGGGAGTTTTAAAAGTGCAGGGGATACCGGCACCCCATAACGGGGCCTGTAACTCCTGAAGTAGAGGGTCCTCGGACCTGAAACCAATGGGGTTCAGCTCAGGAGACCCCCTGCACATCTACACTAGTATTAAAAAACAGATAACAATAAATAATAATTAATTACCATAGCGGCTATCCACTATGGTAATGAAGCTGCATTAATGTACATTTTAATAATAGTGTGTGGGAGCAGGGGGTCCCCTGCTACCACACAATATTAATAAAAATACATTAAAGCAGCTTCATTACCTTAGCGGCTATCCGCTAAGGCAATGAAGGGGTTAAGGCATAATAGCATGTTTATTGGGGACAATTGCCCCCAATAAACATAGCAATATACCACACACATCCCCCCGCCCCCTAATACACACACTAAATTAATGTGCAAAATTACTATTATCCACATATGGATAATAATGCATTTGCCCATTAAATATACATTAATACAATAAATAGATTAAATACATGTTGTACTCACCCTTGTCCGGCACCCACGATGAAGGCCAGCCGCATCTTCCTCCCCGTCCATACACTGGGGCGCTGAAAAATATACAAAATAAGAAAAAGTGCCAAACTAATGTCCCCTAGCCCCTTAATGACCTTAGTGGTTATTAACCGTTACAGTCATTAAGGGGTTAAGCCACCCTGACCCGATACCCACTTATTTGTACAGTGGCTTCATCATGTATATATATATATATATATATATATATATATATATATATATATATATATATATATATATATATATATATATATATATATATATATATATATATATACTGTATATGCATGATTAACCAATATACAAATAAATACTGTACATGGCCAAATACAAATCTCTCCCAATATCTACCATCACCAAGTTCAATCAATATCTAATAAATCAAAATACAGACATTCAATTTGACAATGTGTACACGATACAAATAATCTTTGCATCATATATGCTATGTCAAACAATGCTCCAAATCAAAGACACTAATCCAAACAAGATACAGATACAATCATTAAAGAAAAACAAAGCATCAACACAATTAATTTACCATCAATTAATCCAATCACCAATCAATTACAATCCAATTCAATTACACACTTCAAATCCTACATTCAAACCATTGTGTAAATTAATCTATGACAAAGTAACCATCAAACAACATCTATATGCCAAAAATAAGCCAATAAAATAATCTATAGAAACCAGCCATTAACTAAACATTTGCAAACATTAAATGTACATTAGCAACACATTTTTACACAAAGCAGCAAATTACCATTAAAAAAAACATCCAAACAAGGCAAGCCAACACGTTTTTATTATACCTGTATGTATGTCCATCTATAGTTTACAGACATAAATACAGGTGCAATAAAAGAGCATTAAAAACAATTTAATCACATTAAAAATGAACATACAATACAACCACTGATTTGTCCTGTACGTATGTATACCCATAGTGACATACATACATTCAGGACAAATAAATGGACATTTAAAAAAATGGATTCAGGGAAAAAAGTCCAAAAAACCTGTAAAATAAAATTAAAATACATTTTCTTTTTTTACTTACCATTAGATGAACCAGTCACAGCAATCAAGGGGAACCGGAACCACTGGAGCAGCTAATCCAACAACAGGAACCAGGTAACCATAAAATAAAAAATCCATTACAATCCACAAGTGTCTTTATCTTCTTTTTTCTATTTGTAATCCATTGTGGGGTCTTCTCCGTCTTCTTCTGTCTTCTTCTGGGGTCTTCTTTCTTCTTCCGGGGTCTTCTTATCTTCATCTGCCACACCCTGGTCTTCTTTCTTCATAGGAGGTCTTTCCTCCTCGGCGTCAAGCCTGAAAATGAGACGACATAGGCTTTTAAAGGCCTATGACATCACATTTTCGTCATATGGTTTCACGGCCCTGATTGGGCCGTGAAAACCATGTGTTTTGGCCGACAAAAAAAAAATGATGACGTCATTTAAAGGCAATGAAAGCACAGCCAATCAGAATTGGCTGTGCTTCAATTGCCTTTAAGATAAGATCATGAACTGAAAGATGGCCGGCCTCACATGGTACGGTAGCCAATCAGAGTGTGGGAACTCCATCCCAACTCTGATTGGCTCAAGTAGATCATGTGACAGAGGCTTTGGGGAGAACGGATGTGACGTTCTTGAAAGCCTGTCACATGGTACTTGAGCCAATCAGAGTTGGGATGTATTTCCCACGCTCTGATTGGCTAACGTATCATGTGAGGCCGGCCATCTTTCAGTTCATGACGTCATCTTAAAGGCAATTGAAGCACAGCCTATTCTGATTGGCTGTGCTTTCATTGCTTTTAAATGACGTCATCATTTTTTTTTTGTCGGCCAAAACACATGGTTTTCACGGCCCAATCAGGGCCGTGAAACCATATGATGAAAATGTGATGTCAAAAGCCTTTAAAAACCTATGTCGTCTCATTTTCAGGCTTGACGCCGAGGAGGAAAGACCTCCTATGAAGAAAGAAGACCAGGGTGTGGCGGATGAAGATAAGAAGACCCCGGAAGAAGAAAGAAGACCCCAGAAGAAGACAGAAGAAGACGGAGAAGACCCCACGATGGATTACAAATAGAAAAAAGAAGATAAAGACACTTGTGGATTGTAATGGATTTTTTATTTTATGGTTACCTGGTTCCTGTTGTTGGATTAGCTGCTCCAGTGGTTCCGGTTCCCCTTGATTGCTGTGACTGGTACATCTAATGGTAAGTAAAAAAAGAAAATGTATTTTAATTTTATTTTACAGGTTTTTTGGATTTTTTTCCCTGACGTCCATTTTTTTTTATGTCCATTTATTTGTCCTGAATGTATGTATGTCACTATGGGTATACATACGTACAGGACAAATCAGTGGTTGTACAGTATTGTATGTTCATTTTTAATGTGATTAAATTGTTTTTAATGCTCTTTTATTGCACCTGTATTTATGTCTGTAAACTATAGATGGACATACATACAGATATAATAAAAACGTGTTGGCTTACCTTGTTTGGATGTTTTTTTGAATGGTATTTTGCTGCTTTGTATAAAAATGTGTTGCTAATGTACATTTAATGTTTGCAAATGTTTAGTTAAAGGCTGGTTTCTATGGATTATTTTATTGGCTTATTTTTGGCATATAGATGTTGTTTGATGGTTACTTTGTCATAGATTAATTTACACAATGGTTTGATTGTAGGATTTGAAGTGTGTAATTGAATTGGATTGTAATTGATTGTGATTGGATTAATTGATGGTAAATTAATTGTGTTGATGCTTTGTTTTTCTTTAATGATTGTATCTGTATCTTGTTTGGATTAGTGTCTTTGATTTGGAGCATTGTTTGACATAGTATATATGATGCAAAGATTATTTGTATCGTGTACACATTGTCAAATTGAATGTCTGTATTTTGATTTATTAGATATTGATTGAGCTTGGTGATGGTAGATATTGGGAGAGATTTGTATTTGGCCATGTACAGTATTTATTTGTATATTGGTTAATCATGCATATACAGTATATATATATATTATAATATATATATATATTATAATATATATATATAAATATATATATTATAATATATATATTATAATATATATATATTTATATATATATATACACATGATGAAGCCACTGTACAAATAAATGGGCGAAGGGTGGGTATCGGGTCAGGGTGGCTTAACCTCTTAATGACTGTAGCGGTTAATAACTGCTAAGGTCATTAAGGGGTTAGGGGACATTAGTTTGGCACTTGTTTTTATTTTGTATATTTTTCAGCACCCCAGTGTATGGATAAGGAGGAAGATGCGGCTGGCCTTCATCGTGGGTGCCGGACAAGGGTGAGTACAACATGTATTTAATGTATTTATTGTATTAATGTATATTTAATGGGCAAAAGCATTATTATCCATATGTGGATAATAGTAATTTTGCACATTAATATACTGTATGTGTTAGGGGACGGGGGTATTTTTTTACAGTCTTGTTTAATTTTTGGGGGCACACCATTGGTACCGCAGGCTCGCAGGGACCCCCGGACTCCCCCGGACGGCCGTGGGGACCCCCGGATAACCCCGCGGGCCTGTTGTATGGATGGTGTGCCAGCAAAAAGGTAAACAATGAAATTTTTTCTATATCCAGCTTCTTTTGCGCCTGCCTTTTCCTGGCGCGTTTGGCGCGTTTTTTAAGGCCGATTCACTTAGCGCTGCTTAGTGAATTGGTAGTACTGGCAAAAATGAGCGCAATAGGCTGATCGTGCGCATTTTGCGCAGAGGGCAAAAAAAAAACATTTTAAGACTGATAAAGCGCCGTTATCACTGCTTAGTGAATCGCAATGCAGCTTTATCGGGCTTAAAGGGTACTTTGCGCTCTTAAAGCCACTTAACGGAGCTTAGTGAATCGGCCCCAATGATACATAGACCCCATAGAGAAAAGGGCTAAAGCCTTAACTTTGTGTGTGTCTGTAACAGGGGAAAGCTTGTTACCAACAGTTAGGACTGTTGGGTGTTGGCCAGCAAATAGTTAATCACTGCCTAGAGAAAGCAAGAGGATAAACGAGCCCAGCAGTGTTTGTAAGGTTAAGAAGCAGGCAGGATACAGCCCAAGGGGTTGCTGTTCCTGGACTACAGAGGGGAACTGTGCTGTGTTATGTATATAGACTTTTGCTTGCTGGAGCTGTATTTTGAGTTGCTGAACTTTGGCTGAATAAAAGCTTACATTTACTTTTCCAACCTGCAAGTCTTTACCTCTGCAAGCATTTTGTAGCTACTATGTCATAGGGTCTGGTACTTCAGGGATCCCATGACATAGTAGCTAAGTCATAAATTCCCCCCTTGTTTTTTTATGGAGCTCAGAACATGCTCTATCCCCCACTCCCCCCACTCACTCCCCCCACTCATGGAGCGATCATGTGACAAGTGCCGGAGGTTACTGTGGAATTCTGGTGCCGTGGTCCCTCAGGCACTCATAGAGTTAATACATGGCTTGATATTTCTCAAATTGCATGAAAGAAGGGCACAAGAAACGTCACACTGTGAAGGTAAGAGATTCAGGACTATGATACCAATAATGAAATGTTTCCACAGAGCTGAAATACTGGAGCAAAAGTTGATGTACAATAACACAAGGTTAAATAAAAGAAAGCTATAGGGCAGTGGTGGGGAACGTCAGGCCCAAGGGCCGTATAAGGCCCTCGAAATCATTTGGTCTGGCCCTGCTAAGGCAACTGCTATAACCGGGGTCGCGCTAATTTAAAAAAAAATGGCCACTACGCCCGATCGGGAGGAGGGAGGAGGTGGTTGTGAGGCGCCGGCAGCCCTACATGATCGCCAGCAGCCACCGTACTTCCCCCGCACTCCCCCTGCAGCATTCCCCGCACTTCCCCCATGCTTCTCCAGCAGTTCCCCCCACACTTACCCCAGCATCCGCCCTACATGATACCCCCAGCAGCAGCAGCAACTACCAGAGGTATGGGGGCGGGGTTCTGTGTGCCTACATGCCTGCTGTGTGCCTGCCTGTCTGTGTCTGTATGGCCCGCGAACGATGTTATAAATATCTAAATGGCCCTTGGCAGAAAAAAGGTTCCCCACCCCTGCTATAGGGAGTGAAGGTGGAAGGAGGGGTGAGCTTTGTATCAAATTCGTTGGCTGTAAAACTGGAGAAAAAGCCAAAGAGAAAAAAATCCAGTTGTGTTCTTGACCTTCCCATCCATCCATACACATTCAATCTCATTGGCCTGCATAACACTGCTCTCTCCTAATTTACTTCTTACCCATCACTCAGTGACTCCTTTGCTGACATCCTTTTTTCCCTCCCTTTCACAGTTTGTGTACCCCAGACAGGGGAGTAACTAAAATGTTTGGGCCCCCTGACAATTTTTCTTAAAGGGACCCCCAAATAAAAAATGCTATATAAAGCTAGTTTCCAGAGGAGCTGCCTCTCCTCTCTTACACTCCATCCCCCTCTCACACACCTCCTTGCTATCTCATCCCCTCTATCTCCCCCTTCTCACACCACTACTCTCATCCTCTCTGTCTATCTCTGACTCCCCCTTTCACTGTTCCTCCCTCTCTCTCCTTCTTCCCCTCTTTCTCTCTCCCCAACTCTACCACTCTCTTACTCTCCCCCTCTCTTTCTGTCTTTCTACCTCTCTCTCACTCAATCCCCCCACTCACTCTCCCCCTCCACCCACTCTTTGCCCCCTCCTCCAACTCTCTCCCCACTCCTAGCACTCTTTCCCCCTCCTCCAACTCTCTCCGCTCCCTCTCACTTTCTCCCCCTCACACTCAATCCCCTCTCACTCAATCCCCCTCCCCTCTCACTAAATACCCCATATATAACCCCCTCCCCTCAATCCCCATCTCTCACTTAATCCCCTCACACTTAATCCCCCTCTGCTCTCACTAAATCCCCCATTTTTCACTCTGTCGCCCCCATACTTAATCCCTGTCCCACTCACTCAAAAAACCCATCTCTCATTCAATCCCCCCATTTAATAATTGTACCTGGGTGGGGGTGTGGATAGGTCTGCTTGAAGCTGGGTCATGTCAATGGGAACTACTGCATGCTGCATGCAGAGTTTAGATGGCCACATGACGCAGGCGGAAGTTTACACCTGCCCAACGTCCGGCCCCCGAGTCCCGGGGGAATTCAAACATACAGGAATTGGGAGGGAGGAATTGGCTGCAGAGTGAGGCCTCATCCCCAGCCAGTCCCCCCCTCCTACCCACATGGGCCCGGCCCCACAGCAAGCAGAGAAGCGGAAGAGGCCCCAGCCAATGCCGGATGCGGAACTTGGGCTCAACTTCCAGCGCCTGGCTGGCTGTGCCCCAGCGCTTTCGGGCTTTTGTGGCATACTGGTTATACCGCTGACCCCAGATAGCTATTACAACCATTTGGTTTTCAGTATAAACCACCTCTCTTCTCTTAACCTCTCCCCCTCTCTCCTGTCTCATGTCACTACCTGTCTTCCTTTGAAAAACAGAACTTGTAATTTCCCTCCTATATACTTTGGGAAGTATATATTTTTTCCCTGCCCTTTATTTTTTAAAGATTTTTTTCACTATTACTTAGGGCACTTTTGTTTTTTTTAACCAGTTTTAACTACACTATATTTTACACATAGCACATATAGTGCCTCTCAATTTGAACCCTGTAGGCACTGCATGCATGTCACGCATCCCATGCTATTGATTTCAGTGTATCATGCATATACTGTATAGTGTATTCACTGAAAATTGCTGGACTCTATAGTCATGAAACAGAAAGCTATAATCATATCCCAAGATCCAGACCATATAGTGGTACAAATACAACATCTACTATATATGAGCAGTAGCATGTCTTATATTGGATCTAGAATAACTCACATAAATCAGAGAAGCTGCAGCAAAATAATACATCCACCACTCACAGATGGTGTAATATAGTTATAAACAATCTTAATGGCAGAATAAGAGAAATAGCCACTATTATCTGTTAAGTAGCAAGCAAACACACTACAACCAAATGTGAAAGATACAGTATGCTGACCTCCGTGATTAAATATCTTGTTACAATTGTAACGCAACACAGCGATATACAACCAGTTTCCACAAGGGTAAGGGAGGTTCATCACGTTCCTCCGCGGACGTCAACGCGATGATGTCATGACCAACGAACGTTTTGCGCTAGGGATATGCGCTTTGTCAAGGTAGGAGGTACTGATGTGTGTCATCTAGCGCCCTTTATACCTCCAGAGTGGGTGTGGCTAATAGATATCACCCAATGAACTAGCTTAAAGTGTCTATGGGTGCTGCCTGCACCCAAATCAAATAATGTATAGTATAGACAGGGACATTCTGTAGTTAACCTTATGTTGTCCTTGTAGAAAATGGACACATTCATAAAGGCAACTCTATGCAATGGATGTTTGAATGGGAAGTAATACGTGGATGGTTAGGCACTGACTGAACACAAACCAAAAATCAACATAACTGATAAATGATGTTTGGTGAGGGATGCCACACTGGTAGATGGAGATGGCAGTAGGATAATATTGGATAGGAAGTCTCAAAGTATAGAGCATAACAAAAGCAGACCAGACAATGTAAGTGTAGACTATAGGAATGTACTAACCTACTCTGTCAACGCCACAGGTCAAAACGGACATCTAAGTTTACACTGTATCCCTGGATCCCCTCCACATGGTGAGAAATAGAGAGTATATTGTCTGCTGCGGTTATCCACATTAGGCTCTACAGAAATGGGGAGAAAATATATCCTTCATTTAAGCCCTGAGGGCTAAGTGTTTTCAATGTGTAAATCCATTTACACTCCCTCTGGAGTAACTTCCTATCCCAATCTCCTTTTCTCGGGCCCCATTGTATGTGATCAATGCCAATAAAGAGTAATTTTCCACTGTCTTCACTGTGTTCCTCAATTATATGCTACTGGTGTATCAGAGGCGTTCCGAATGGTTCCTAGATGCTCCAATATTCTGATTTTAAACTGACTATGAGTCTTTCTGACATATAGTTTCCAACAGTCGCACACAATCAAGTATATTATGCCTGTGGTGTTACAGTTAATAAAATCTTTGATATTACATTTTTGCTGTTGGGATGAATCTGCAAATTCTTTCATTGTTGGCACATATTTGCAGGTTTGCACCTGCCACATGAGTAGGAGCCTATCGGTCTCTTGCCCAACCGAGTTCTTGTGGGTTTAACTGAGTAGTGGCTTTGTACCAGAATATCCTTTAAGTTGCGACTCCGTTTACTAATAAGATTTGGAGATGGATTAAGAACATTACTCAAATCATGATCATTCATTAGAATGAGCCAGTGTTTGTTAAAAATCCGATACATAGTACCCCATTGATCAGTGAATGTGCCTATGAATCATAGGTTTTTTATTCACACGGGGAACCATCGGGGTCCCACTGGCTAGTAGTTCAGTCCTTGTCGTTGTGGCCACTCTCCTATATGCCTAGCCAAAATCTTTCTTAGAATGCCCACATTCTAGGAATCTTTGTCATTCCTTATGACTGGAGTTTGTATTCCATCAGTGTGGAGCAATTTCTCCTAAGAAAAAGATATTGGCCCATGGGTATGGCTTTGATGATATGACTTGGATGATGGCTCAACAGTTTGTCGCTGTACTTTTTTTGAAATATTGTGGTGTCCAGTCTCCCACAAGGACTCTTAAGGATGGTGATATCCAAGAAGTCAATACTGGTTTTACTGAGAGTGTATGTGAGTTTTAGATTGTGTGTATTGTGATTCAGTTTATCAATGAATTCACATAACAATGCTTGGATACCCCTCCATAGCATCAGGATATCGTTAATAAACCTTAACCATAACTCTATATAACCTGTGTAGACCTCTAGGGCCTCGCTGAAGACCACCGTCTCCTCCCACCAGCCTAGATATAAATTGGCATAGGTGGGAGCGCAGGTGGTACCCATAGCGGTGCCCCGGATTTGGTGGTAGTATTTATTGTCAAATACAATATAATTCTTAGTTAGGCTAAGGTCCAGTAACTGGAGGATAAACTCATTATGTTTAGCCAGATCAAGTCTTCTTGATTTAAAAAAATGGACAACTGCCCGCATAGAGCAAAGTAGAAGATCCAAGGCAACTTCGGATTTCTTTAGAAAGAATTAATCAGCATATAACACAACGTTTCATCCCTCCTAGGGGACTTTCTGAAGTGACTGGCCAGTCAGATATCCAGGCAGATATCCCTGAACCAGGCGCACCGGTCTTAGCAAGTATCTTTGTTATAATTTATGGTGTGCAGCTTCACATGTTATATTACAACTGCCCGCATACCCACCGGGTGAGGGATGCTCGTATAGAGCTTCTCCACATCCAAGCCTACAAGTAGTGTACCAGGGTCAACAGTCACATCCTCGAGTTTTAACAGTGCATCCTTTGTGTCGCAAAGGTATGATGGTAAAGCACTCATGAAGAGGCGTAGCAGTTTATCCACATAGACACTGGCATTGGATGTGAGATTTCCAATGCCAGAGACTATTGGTCTACCCGGAGGGGGAATTCTCCCCTTATGTATCTTGGGAAGTTGGTAAAAGGTTGCTACCCTTGGTTGTTTGACATAAATGAAATCAAATTCTTTTTTAGAAATTACTTTGTTTTTTAGACCATCCTCAAGAATCATCAGTAATTGTTTTTGGGAGACCTTTGTCGGATCGCCAGCCATTATTATATAGCAAGTTCTATCTGCCAATGATCTCATACATTCAGCAGCATATGTTGTTTTGTCCAACACCACCACATTACCACCCTTATCAGATGGCTTTGTGATGATTTGATCTCATCTCTTAATTCTTTAAGTGCAACATTTTCTCTAAAAGTAACATTGTATTTACTTGTAGTGTTATTTATTTTCTCCAGATCTTGTGTCACTAGTCTTGTAAAGACCTTGACATGTGCACTTCATGTGGTGGTGTGAAGGTGGGTTTATATGCCAGTACACCGTCTGCAGGAAATAGGGTACTTCGGGAGATTTTTGCTGTCGCCCCTCTTTTGTTGTATAAAAAAAAGGAAATACTCTGATTTTTTTTAAGGTGTCAGCTAGCGACATATAATTTAATAAACATGTCCCTGTCCTTAGCTCTCTTTATGGTTTATATATTAAAGTCTCCAGGTTGAAAATCTCAGGCAAAACTGGTACAAAAGTACCGTTACCAGATTTATCTAATTATAGAATAATACCATTTAGATTTAATAGGAAAATAATACATTTGGTCAAGTTTTACAGCATTGTAATTAATGATCCCTCTGGGATCTTTAAGAGACATTTAGCAAAGTTGTATTGTATTGTATGTCTTCGAAAGTTCGAAACCACCTGAGGCAAATTATTTTACATGACATTCACTCCTACTACATAAAGCCTCCATGCAGTAAGGCTGTTTATGGGTCCCATTATTCAGTGCTGCGGGGCATTTGATCTATCCATAATCTATTGTCTCGTTTTTAGGTTTCTTTTAACTGCAAATCATTGGTTTCATTTCAAGTTGTAAAGAGAACGATAAAAAGACACTGCATGCGCAGTAAAGCTATAATTAAATAACAAATTACTTTAACAGTGCTCCTAATTTGTTAATTTGCTGGTGAAGTGTTGCACACCCCGCTGTTTTAAAGCATGGGATGTTTGCAAGGTAGAAAGGCAGATGGGTTCCCTGTTATTGTGTGACTGAATTAGAGCCACTCAACTATTCTCAAAGGCACCACCACTTTTCACGGTATCTTAGTGGAAAACAGTTTATGTCAACACTTTCATAAGATGTGTCAAATAAGATTTGGTAAAAGAACATGAGAGAAAATGTCAACCTTTTTCAAGTCTCTTGAAATGTCTCCTAATAGGTGTTTAGACTTCTAATGCAACTGCCTAAAAAATATTTTACATATGTTCATAGAAATGCTCAACAGGAGAATGCTATTTCCTACTGATGTTCTCAGTTAACCCACATATATACACCATCCTTGACTCATAAACTGTAGTATAACTATTATATATAATGTATTCAATACCCACAATTGATCTGAAAGCCCATTTTTCAGCTATGCACTTGACAAGTTCTCAAAGACTAAACATTTCAATGTATAATATGTGAAATGAACTCCTCCAAGTGATTTAATTCTTCAATATTGTGTTTTTTTCTCCTTTAATCGATCATGCAGGGTATATTTCAGAGCTATTTGGGCTGCAAAGAAATGTCGAAATGTGGTGAAAATACAGTACCAGATTCATCAAAGAAAAATATATATTATGTTTGTAATTGGACTTTGATACATCTATTTTTGCACTAGTTTTGCGACCTGATCACTCTCCACTCTTGCGATTTCTAAAATCTATCGCATTTTCCGCGGCATTTTCTTTAAAGACCTTATTTAAACAATTCAGACTGCAATTAAGAGGCGTCTGTGAACTCTGATATACAGTGAGGGGGGGGGGGGGGGGGGTAGTGTGAATAGGGTAACAGACCTTCTCTTCCATATACACTTTGGTGTTTTTCAGGACACATCTTTTTCTTTACTAAATTCACTCTTAAATGACTGAGTTTTAGGAATTTGGACTTTAGAAATGGGAATTTGAAGCGAGGAGAATCTGAGGAACGCCTCCAGTCTCCATTCTATTTTCACTGATTTTCCACACTCACTTCTGGGGAGAATACTCCATAGGAATACCAATGTTATACTGACAACAGCAGTATTCACTCTTTAAAATATTGTGCTGAATGCACAGTGACCGTGCATGAAACAAACTGTTGAACTGTATTTAAATTACCTGTCTCATAAACAGATGTTGTTTGGAGCCTGAATAACTCTTCCTAACTATTTTTTTCAGCCACACTGAACCTGATATAACCTCATATTTGTGGCCACACTGACGGTGATCTGGTTTATTTAAAAGGCGGAATTTTCTATCCATTTAGCTTGAATAGTTCACCTATTTGTAGTGTCTACATGATTTACACATTTCTTGATTCAGGCAGTTGTTTGTTCTAATTACAACATGATGTGTAATTTTATTTAATTTCAACTCTAGGCTTTAATTTATAAATCAAGTAAAAATGTGATTTTTTTTAATGCATACATATAATGAAGGTCTCACAGTGGATAAGTAAAGAGAGGGGCATTACTAAAGTCAGGATATGCTAACTACTGTACAACGTATGCTATTCTATGTCTAAATTAAATGCGGGAACGTGGAGCTTCCGAAGTACAAGAGGCAGAAAATTGCTTTTTTTGTTAGACCATTAGCCATAGTAATGTGGCCCTGCTGTCAGCACAGAGCGTGAAACCCAGGAAGAAAGGCCTAAATTGGCATGCTGATTTAGCCATATCTCCATCTCTCCCCGGGAGTCTCCTTCTGGGGAGATTTCTTGCAGTGACTGCTCTATGCAAATTAATGCACGTGGCTATTAGAGGGGAATAAACATTCCCAGAAAGGAAACGTTTACATATTGTATACCATTGATGTGCTCCGTACCAAATGTTTTTTTTTTTCAGGATTGCATTACATGTTGTGATTAAAAACGGGTTGCAGCTGCAAAACACCAACTGTATATGTAATGTTGACATGTTTTTAACCCACACACATTACTATTATATATATATATATATATATATATATATATATATATATATATATATATATATATATATATACATATATATATATTTATATATATATTATAAATATATACATACACACGTGTGTGTATATATTTATAAATAATATAAATATATACATACACACATATGTGTGTGTATATATATAATGTGTGTGTATATATATATATATATATATATATATATATATATATATATATATATATATGTATATATATATATATATATATATATATATATATGTATATATATATATATATATATATATATATATATATATATATATATATATATATATATATATATATATGTATATATATATATATATATATATATATGTATATATATATATGTATATATATATATATACACACACACACACACACACACACACACACACACACACACACACACACACACACACACACACACATAAAGAAAGAACGGGTTACAGAAAGTACATAAAATTTAAAAAAAATGAGAAACGTTTCGATAAGTAACATAAGTTCAACTGATGAGTGCCTTGTACGAGAGAGAGAGAGAGAGAGAGAGAGAGAGAGAGAGAGAGAGAGAGAGAGAGAGAGAGAGAGAGAGATTATACATCAGAAGTAAATATGTGTTTTAAAACCAGACTTCTGAAACAACTGTTCAATAGAAAGTAGCTTCATTCAATCAAAGTATCATTTGAATGAGTACATGGTTGGCTGGGAATTGGAGTGATGCTTTCTCTTTTGATAGTCAAAGGCCAGAGGTCAAGGGGTGCATTGAAATGTAAAACAAGTGACTGTATAAATCCCAAATTCCTTCACTGGCACTGACCACTCTCTGCAGAACCTCACTTCCCACTGAACGCGCTGAATCCCTGATACAGAAAAATGGTGACTAATTCTGAAACACAGGGGAAAATACCGACAGGCAACTTTAGAAAGGTTGGTTTAGTGTGAAATTGTATCTGGGGTAATTCTTAATATTACTTAGATGTTAAACTCTCTGGGGCAAGGATTTCCTTTCCTATTGTGTGACTTTGTTGCACTTATTGTATTATTATTAATATTATTATTATTCCCTGTACTGTATTATATATTTGTAAAGCGCGGAGTACACTGTGGGTGCTGTATATATAAAGATATACAAACATACATATTGCTGCTTTTTCTATAGGGTCCTATCAGTAATGTAATACTAATTTCTGTTTTTTTTTTCTTGTTTAGATATCAAAACCTTTGATGGAAAAGAAGAGAAGAGCAAGAATAAATGTTTCTCTGGAGCAGCTCAAAACTCTGCTAGAAAACAACTATTCTCAAAATGTAAGTATCTGGTTGCTTTTAAACGTTCTCAAGATACAGAGATTTTGCTTCTAAATCTGAGTAAGCTTCAATAATGACAAGCAAAACAACTACAGTATTTCTAAGCATTTCATTGATTGTGCTTTTCATCTTTTCAGATTCGAAAACGCAAATTGGAGAAAGCAGACATACTGGAGTTGACTGTAAAATATATAAAAACCCTTCAGAACTCCCTGCAAGGTAAATAATCAATCACACTATATATTCATAGGTTTTGTTATGTATGGCATGATAAAATAAACATTTGTGCTAACCACTTGGGGCTCACATACAGTAGTATCAATGTTGCATTGGTGCACATCTGGTGCAATCTTTAGGGATGAGGGGGAAACTGCAGCAGATGTAACAGAGGAAAGAGGGTATTTAAAGCAATACATGTTTTTTTCCTTTGATAAACCTCGTGTATTTTATACCAAAAAATCTAGCCACCATAAACTAACTAGTTTTAATACGGAGCTAGAGAGTGTGGTTTAAAACATATCGCTCTATTCCTCTTTTCTCTTTCCTCGACTGTCTCCTATCCCTCTCCTCCCATCTCTTTCTCTGTATCTACACCCTCTCTTTCTCCTTTCCTCTCTTTCTCATTTTTCTTCCACACCAGATATTAATCCACCCTGTGTTTGTATGTTACAGGTGTCCCACTGTACCGAAGTACTGAATACCAAGCTGGTTTCCGAAACTGCTTGAACGGAGTGAGCCAGTTTCTGAGAACTTCCGAAGAATCCAGTCATACTGTGCACATCAATCTTGTCCGAGATCTTGCTAGAGCTCTGCCTGGAGTGAGCGCGTCTTGTTTCAGTACCAAGGACAGCACTTCAGACGCTTCTCAACTCTCCCCATGCAGTCCTACATATGAGCAAGCACTCCTAAATGTGGGAAACGCCAGCACTTTTATTCAGGCCACTAAACTAAATGTAGATCCTCAAGAAGCATTTGATGGTCAGGTTAGCATAGACTTCTCTTCAAAACCCACAACAAATCAAACTCAGATTCACTTTGATCAGAATGGCAACATGAACACAATGCAGCCTCTATGGAGACCTTGGTGAAGATGTCTTGATTGCACAGAAGGAAGCTCGAGTTGAGCAGACTGGAACTTGTTCTTTATAAGAATGCATGTACTTTGTAATGTGGTGTATGCCATTTCTGAATGACAATTAATGATATTTCAATTTATTGTATAATTATATAGTTTTATTTACATCAATATGATTTTTTTTAAATATAAATATGTTTTTATTTGTCTTTGTACAAACAAAATTCGTATGCATTTCTTTAACTTCCCATCATGTTTCTAATGGTGAAGGTTGAAAGTCTGCAATCATTCCTGTTGAGTGCGTTTCTGTGTACATGAAATAAACATGCAAGACGAAATGTAAACATAAAACGATATTATGTGTTTGCCTTTTCATATGATTATTTTTGTCTTGTCTTTCTATCCATGCTTCTCCTCCTTCCTTCTGGGGATATCTCTCCCAATCCTGGTCCCTGTCTTATTTCTACATACTCTTGTCCTTGCCTGCCAAATGCAACTTCTACTCCTTCTGGTGTCAACCCCTCCAACCTCATACCTGTCCCCTGCCACCCTCCCTCCTCTCTCCCGTTCTCCTGTGCCCTTTGGAATGCTCGCTCCCTTTCTAACAAGTTAATCTCTGTGCGTGACTTCTTTCTCTCTCACTCTCTGCTCCTATTTGCTATAACTGATACCTGGATCACTCAGTCTGACTCTACTCTGGAAGCTGCCCTCTCTTATGGTGGCCTTTCTTTCTCCCACACAGCGCCCTAAAGGCAGGGTTGGAGGCTTGGGGCTCCTGCTCTCCTCTCTCTGCCTTTACTGAACCCTTCCTATTCCTCCCTCTCTTGCTTTTCCCTCCTTTGAGGCTCACACTGTCCAGATCTTCTCTCCCTGTCCACATGGCAGTCATCTATCGCCCACCTAACTCTACTCATCCCCATTCTGAATTTCTCACTTTGAATCCTTACTCTCTTTCTTTCTCTCCTAAGACTCACCTGTTCTTCTCCTTGGGGACTTCAACTGCCATATTGATGACCACTCTCTCCCTTGGACTTCCCGCTTTCTCTCTATAACCTCTTCTTTTGGCCTTCAACAGTGGACTGCAGCCAGCACCCACAAGGATGGCCACTACGTAGACCTGGTTTTCACTAAAAACATTTCTCTCTTATTTCTCCATTTACCCCTTTCCTCTCTCTGACCATCACCTCATCTCATTTTGTCTCTCTTGCTTCTCCCCTTCTCCATCTCCATCTACCCCTCATTTCTGCAGAAACCTGCACTCTATTAACTTACAAGCCTTTGGTTCCACTTTACGCTCCTCCCTCTCCTCTCTCAGTTCTGCTCCAGACCCTGACAACCTGGTCAAGAACTACAACTCTGCCTTATCCTCCTCTCTTGATCTACATGCCCTGCTTTCTCTCTGCCATCCTCGCCCTTCTAACCCCAGACACTTCACTAATCAACATGCACAAGTCTAACTCAGGCCAACTCTTCTCTGTCTTTGACTCTCTAATCAAAACACCCTTAGCTGCCTCTTCTTCCTCCATCTCACCTCAGGACTTTGCTGACTATTTTAAGGAAAAGGTGGAATCCATACATCAGAACGTCCCCTCTGGCAACTCTCCACAAAGAACCCCTTACAGTGCACTCTCCTATATATAAATACATTTGTTAGCTGCAATAGGACTGATCATGATGGTGCTTCATATTGGTATAATCTAATAAAATTATTCCTTTTGTGGATTGATTAATTAACTAGGTTAAAATGTTAATACTTTAATAAACTCAATATATAAAATAAAGCGGGGTATAAAAACCTATACACATACAAACATAAAGTCTGGTGTATTATACTATAAACACACTAGAGGGATTGTCACCTCTCTTACATAAACCCTCCTTGGGATTAAGTTTTAATCCATACAGTACTGTAGTCTCTTAAGTAGTTTGACTGTTTGGGGTATATTTAATTGTATGACCAAATGGTATGCATGAACCGCGTTCTCAGTATTCCTCATAATTGGATCACACGAAATATCTGATAACCTCCTTATGTCTAGTAATATCACCTTTATATATTTACGGCATATCCCAACTTGGAATGTATATTCTCTATTGGTAATAGTCAACACTAATGTATGCTTCTTAGGAATTAGGTGGATATGGGCAGTATTTATATTGCAGCCTCAATCCCACTAGTGATTACTCTTTGAACCACCCATAGATTGCAACAGTATTGCACTATTGCTGTGGTGTCATAAGTAGAAGTGCATTGAGTATACTAATTTGTGTCAGCAGCGCGTTCCCCGATGAGCAGCAACGCTTGGATCTTACCCAGGTGGGATCTTACCGGAGTAATTGAAACAAGGTATCTGTATCAAGTTGAGGTTACTAGAGTTGAGTCATCGTGGCATAAACCAGGTAGGTACATATTTCAACCACTGCTAAAGTGATCATGTTGTTGATTCACTGTAGAGTGCATATAGGGACCTAATATTATGTGCTTATTGTTTTCACAAAAGCTGAAGTGCATCATTTTAAAGTGAGAGGCCTCTTATCACTATCACCATGAACATAGTATCAGTTCGTCATGGAGTGTAGACTGGCATACAATGTATCTCAAGCAGCCACTGTGTTTGTGAACATAGTACTTGTTTACAGCACAGTGTAGATTGGTCTTGTTTCTACAAAGGCCGCGCCTATAGTGCCTGCGACAGCGACGTGACGCGTGACGTCACCCGTCACCGTTACCGCTAGCGAAAGTTGTATTTCGCTTTTCGACGGTGTCACGGGCGACCAAGGCATTGATTGGTTCAGGAGCTGTCACATGAGGCGACAGCCCCTGAAAATGCAAATATTCCCAGCTTCCTGAAAATCACGTCACCACGTCGCCCCGTCGCTTTGTCGCCGTTGTGCGGTGACAATGCATTTGTTTTCAGGCGACGTTGCGTTGCCGTCACTATAAGCGCGACCTTATTCTGAGTGCATTGAACACAAACCCTTAGGCCCGTTCTATACTGTGTGCGGCCGTGTGCACGCGCGCGTGCACGTGCCGCATGCTTTTTGTTGGTATAGAGCCTCAGTGCTGCTGGGAGCGACAGGTAGTACTGTGTGTACTGTATGTGTGTGTGTGTGTGTGTGTGAGTATATGTGTGTGTATAGATTGTGTGAGTGAAATAATGGCTTAAATAAGATTTTTTTTAAAGAAAAAAAAAGTTGAAAAAATAATTGTTTTTTTGTGCAATCATTGACACATACATACACACACACATCCATACAAACACACATATATACATACACACATACACACACACATATCCATACAAACACACATATATACATACATACATACATACATACACACACACATCCATACAAACACACATATATACATACACACATACACACACACACACACACACATATCCATACAAACACACATATATACTACATACACTCACACATATCCATACAAACACACATATATACATACACACATACACACACACACACACACACACACACACACACACACACACACACACACACACACACACACACACACACACACATATCCATACAAACACACATATATACATACACACACACACACACACACACATATCCATACAAACACACATATATACATACACACATACACATATCCATACAAACACACATATATACATACATACATACATACACACACACACACACACACACACACACACACACACACACACACACACACATATCCATACAAACACACATATATACATACATACATACATACACACACACACACATATCCATACAAACACACATATATACATACATACATACATACACACATACACACACATGCATACATTTAAATTGGCGGTAGTGGCGCAAAATCTTTATTTTCTGGTCTTCCCCGCTGTCTGTCGGCTCCACGCTCCCTGCCGTGCGCACGGCCCTTGTATGAAAGGGCTGACTAACCTCAGCCATCTATAATTGCCGCGCGCGCATGGCGTAGCACGTGCACGCAGTATAGAAGGAGCCTTAGAACACTGCCCCTATAGATACAGCTTATATTCATCGTATGAAGCAGGCAGGCACACAATATCATTAGAGAGCCCACTACTTCTGCGAGCGTGTGATCTGTTCACCGCAGAGTGTAACTACAACTCCCATTCCGTATTATCTAACACTGCTGTATTATCTAAGGCTCCTTCTATACTGCGTGCGCGTGCTACGCCATGCGCGCGGCAATATAGATGGCTGAGGTTAGTCAGCCCTTCTATACAAGGGCTGCGCGCACACGGCAGGGAGCGTGGAGCCGACAGACAGCGGGGAAGACCAGAAAATAAAGATTTTGCGCCGCTACCACCGATGAAATGTATATATGTGTGTGTATGTGTGTATGTATGTATGTTTGTATGTATGTGTGTGTATGTGTGTGTATGTGTGTGTATGTGTCAATGAGTGCACAAATAAAAAAAATATTTATTCCACTTTTTGTTTCTTTAAAAAATCTTATTTAAGCCATTATTTCACTCACACAATCTATACACACACATATACTCACACACACATATACTCACACACACAAACACACACACACACACACACACACAGTACCTGTTGCTCCCGGCAGCACTGAGACTCTATACCAGTGATTCCCAACCAGGGTTTCGTGGAACCCTGGGGCTCCTTGAAGCAGTCTCAGGGGTTCCTCCTATGGACCACAGACCCCCCCCCCCTGGGGGTGGTTTTTTTTGGTATGTATTTTGTAGGGTGGATTGAGTGAGAGTGGGATAATTGACGGAAGGTAGGGGCAAGTGAGAGATGAGAAGGGGCAGGAGGGAGTGAGTGAGGGAGTGAGTGAGGAAAAGAGAGAGTAGGAATAAGACGCAAGGGATAAATACATGCGAGGCGGGAGGGGGTAGAGTTAGTGAGATGGATGGGAGAGAAATACATGGGTAGAGGGTGGGAAATAGAGGTGGCTCCTGAGGTATGAAATGTTATGACTGACCCCTGTCGAACCTAATATGTGTCAGCCAGATAGGGGTTCCCCGAGATATTTCGAAATACTTCAAGGGTTCCTCCAAACAAAAAAGGTTGGGAATCACTGCTCTATACCAACAAAAAGCATGCGGCACGGGCACGCACGTGCGCATGGCCGCACACAGTATAGAACGGGCCTAACACTGCTCACACAGCAATTTGGGAAATAAGAAGAACGTCTGTGGTCTAAAAGACGTAAATGCTAAATTTCCAACATCCAGAGAACCAATGCAATGACACCAACAGTTTTAGCAAGAAAAGAGAAGTTGCGCCAAAAAGAATAGGTAGAAAAAAGGGGAAGGGTCCTCAGGCGCGTGCAATGACACCAACCACTGAAATATTACAATGTCCTAAGTTGCACTTTGTCGTGGAACGGCATGTTGACATGGGAAAGTTATTCTGACCAACATGATGTGCAGTTATTACAAATATACACGGAAATAGGCACTGTACTTTTCTTTTGAAGTGTAAACTTATGATATCTAAAAACATAATGTTGCTGTCTGAACACTTCTAGTGAGAATGATAGACCAAATATAAGCATCTGCTCTGATGCAGTAATGAAGTGTATGTGGTGCACTTCAAAAAAATGTATAACGTGAATAGATAATAAATGATTACCAGGGTCCCCTTAAAGAGAGCTGATACAGCAAGAGGACGGCACAAAGGTCACAAAATCAGTTATCACTATTTATTCATGTTGTTTGTTTGTTATTAATAAATAGTGATAAGTGATGTTTTTTACATGGGGAGATCATAGATTTAAACTTTTTTACTCTGATACAGTAAGGTTGAAACACAACTAAATATAAAACACCTAGAAACATGCAGTGTGGTGATAGCTTTGATGTTAGTCATTGAAAATTTTATTATGTGTTTTTTCTTTTTATTATTATTTGTGTTAATGTGTTGAAATTTGAAATTATAAGTATGATGAGCAGTACTAAAAATAATTTTGTGTAAAAGTATGTTTTTTTGTGTTTCTTATTGTTTTTTTCTGTATTCTAATGTTGTAATGTTGTTGTTTAATGCTTGTAAACAATAAAAACAAGTATTAACAAAAAAGAAAAGTATACATTATAGGATATTAAATAACAACTCAGTTTATATCAAAAGAAGGGAATGTATAAATATATATATATATATATATATATATATATATATATATATATATATATATATATATATATATGCAAATATAGCTGTATGCTCATCTGCATGTCTTAGGCAGGTCTGCAACCCCGCCTTTCCCCATTATCACCCAGCATACAGCACTTCCACTGCAGCAAGGGATTCTGGGAAATGACATGCAAATGAGCACACAGTGTCACTTTTTGCCTCAATAACCATTTTTAACATGGTTCCCTATATATATATATATATATATATATATATGTATATATATATATATATATATATATATATAATTGGTTAACTGGTTAATAATTTAAACCAAATACAATCATTTAATAGTCAATTGATAAATTGGTATACTTCTGAAAAGCAGAAATCACCAGCTGGTGAAAATAAAGGTGCAAATAAGAGCACTTTACACATAAAACAATATAAGGGGCTTAAAACCTTCGTTTTGCAGGAGATACAACAATGGATGTGCATATAGTACATATTATTGTTATTATTATATTGTGATAGGGATGTTGTTGAGCACCAACCCTTATATAGACTTTAAAAGAGCACAGTATAGACTTTTCCAGAGAAATAAACCATTTGCAGGTTGTCATATACTTGACTGAACCAACATACAAATTATCCATATATACTACATCCATCCATGTATGTGATGGATTTATCTTTGTTATATTAGTCAGATAACTAGAGGAATATTTATTGAATGTAGAAGTCATTGTCAGTGGCAAATAATTAAACACACAACCAAACAATTGAATTGTATTGATTTAAAATTCCACCAGCAAAATTCAGTGAGTTTTGTGTGAAAAATATTAGTTGTTATGGCTATGGACAAAAATAAAAATTGATCAGCGATTTATATAAACCAGTATATATAACATATGGAAAAACCTTATATTTCAACTTTTTTCCAAATAAAAAAAATAGTGGATGTTTTCATGGTATATTTTATTTTCCTACTAATATCAAATCAATATAAAATTAAGTCACGCCAAATACCATTCTTTTATGAAGCACCTCCAAAGGGCCTGCATACGTATAAAGCCACACTTGACATTTTATAGTTAACATGCAAGAATAATTGCTACAAACTGTTTCTAAAGCCATTCTTGTTGATTGCCTCGGTTAATAGCACAGCTCATTCTAACTTTTAACTAGTGGAACATTTGCTGACATGTTCCCTTAAAACTAAAATGTTATGCTCTCAGCAAGGGGTGAAAAACCCCCTGTGATAAGATGGGACTTTTTTTTTCAATGCGTTGAATCAGTTTCACGCTCCAGCCACAGGCCAATAACACAGGCCAACCCTTCCTGCCAATAACCAGCATGTTCCAGAAAATTTGCAATTCCATGGTTGGGACCAAAGTAGCAATCAAAAGAACTAATCATTTTAACTGGTTCCATCAACAGCAATATTTAACAGGTGTGTGTGGGAGCCACACTTTAGTGACAGAAAGTATACACCGATTTGGCTCAGTTTTCCACTTGGCAAAATAACGCCCGATATGTTATATATGTGCTGGGCAGAGTTGAAAAATTCTATTGAGAACCAACACCAGTCCATGTCATATCAAGCGAGATTTGGCTTTTTAATCTACAGTTGCATTGCAATACAAGTAGTCTTTTCTTTATTAAGACTTTTACAGGGCTGGAAGTTTCACTAGTTCCTTTGCCATCAATGGTTATGTTATTACCTACAACTGTCTGATTTATACCCTATATGAAAAGCCATTAATTTAGATGCTAAAAGGAGGTTAACGCGAATGGGTAGTTTCATGGTAAGCAGGCCCTGGGAAGAGAGAATCCAGTTGAAATGCACAGTCACACTCAATAGGCCAGAAAAGGCCAGTCACCTGCAGCGAAGAAAATTGTAGAACCGCCCATTATCTATTCACTTGTTGGCATCACTCTGCACACGGCTGTCTGCAGTCCCAAAGCTTTTATCCCCAGCACTATACAATATCCTGCATGATCTGTGGATGGTCCTGGCTTTCAAATCGTATCTGATATGAAATATGTAGGGAAATGTTATACACAGGTCTGTAAGAAATCCTTTAGGCACGCGTCAGCTTTCTCAGATATAATCTCAAATCAAACAGGCAATCTAAGAATTTCTATAGACTCGACTTCTAGTTGTTTAAAGCTCTTGAGTTTGGATTGGAAGACAATGAGGCTTCTCTCAACTGTGCATCTGATCTGAAAAGCTGAACAGAAGGAGACGTACTTATTAACATCGTATTGTGTTAGTCAAGGACTGAAAGCAGCTAATAAAAGGGAAAGTAGATTTATAGCAGCATTGTTAGTAAATGCTTTTTGTGTCTCAGCTCTGGAAGAAGAAGCCTAAATGCTGACAAAAGAGACTACCTTCATTCTTAAACATGAGGAGTCTCTCATTGTTTGGTATGAATTAGTAAACATCTGTCCTGCAACTAACCACTTGAAATTGCTTAACATAAGAAAGGAGGACTAACGTTTATGTAGATGCTTTGAACACTGTGAGGATACAATGCACAGAATGAAAAGTTACATTCAAACTTCAGTAGTGGCATTATTTTGGCATACTAAGAATATAGATTACAAATATTGCATTTAATAATAATAATAACAATTAGATCTTGTAAATCTATAAAAAAAAATTATCGGTATTGTAAATATATTTTTGGAGAAATCGATGCAATTCCACATAGTAGTTTTTGAGTTGGAAGTAGTGGAATTTTTTGCCAAAGTTAGAATGTGTCGTTTTTCCACAATGTCCCTATAACTGCCTGTCAGTCTCATCAAGAGAGCTGTTTTGATTATTTTTGACAATGTAAATGTGTGGTTTCCATGTCATGCTGTTTGGACGTCCTGCAGAGGACAATATTTATTGTTGTACATGAAATATCATTAGGAAGATTAGTAAATAATTCCAATACATTACATAAACTATTTTAGGGTAAGATTTTAATACACAGGACCAAATAGTATTCATGATATGACGTCTCATTTATTATTATGGTTAAATCAATCAGTTTTATGTAATCAGATTTATATTATATTATTCACATATATTTGTATGTGAATACATCAGATTGGAAATATGTGTATGTGGATCTCCAGGTTTCAATTCAATATCCTCAGTAACCAGTTGACATTGTTTTATACAAGTATACACGTAACAGCTTTTATAATACCACACGAATTAATTTGTATAACACACCAAAAAAATATTACAACAGCAGCTGGAAGTTAACTTTCCAGCCAGAGAATTGGTGTGGACCCAAATCTTTCAACTTGTTGACATCTGAGTTTGATGTCTCCCATTCATGGGGCCTCAGCCTCTCACTTTCTCCACGATTTTGTGTATTTGTCATAAAAGAGGCGATTGGAGGACAGATCATAGCCTTGTGTGTGTCTGATGAATAGGTATCTTCTGTTGGCATCAGTCCAGAGAAAGTATGGTACCTCAGAGCGAGGAGAATCAAGGCACCGCCTTCAGCTATTCACTGCCATATCCAATCTCTGGGACAGCCTGCAGAAAACATCCAGTTCCCAACAGGCACAGCACAAAACCTCTAAACATGAAATCTCATTTTACACCAGACCACATCAGCACCATAAATACCATATAAATTTTATACTTATAAAGTGGATACGATTTTCTCTACACGTGCCTAATTCTGACATTTGGAGATGCTAAGAGAGAGAAGCAATACATTGCTTGATTGTTAACCTGGAATCAATCCTAAAGGACAAGAATCCTGGGGAGTGAGAATTTGGGAGGGGGAGAGAGGAGGGAAGGGCGAGAGGAGGGAAGGGGGGGTGGAGGGAGGGGAGAAAGGTTGTATTAACATAACATTGTGCTTAGTCAGAAGGTGCAAAGGCACTGAGTAACAGATAAAGAAGTCTTTGTACCTTCTTTGCTAACAAATCTTTTGTGGCTGCATTTTTCCTAGACGGAAAAGCTAAAGGCCAAACGAATAGAGAAGCCCTCGTTTTTCAAGAGAACAAAATGGTTCTGAAAAAAAAAGCTTCTGTTAACAAGTTGCAGACGCCTTAAAAAAATGTTACTTACTCCTTTTTTTTTGCAAAGTAAATCATAGACACAAACATACCTATTACAGGGGGTTGTGTCTAATACAAATACCACCAAGGCTCGAAACATTGTCTCAAGTGCAATTTTGAGACCGGTGAATAATAATCACATATACAAGTTGATTGGATGTTAGTTTGAAGTTATAATCTCATTTTCATACAGGAATCTCCGTTGATAATGGTGAATACTATATGAAATTCTCACTTGTATCCCAAAGAATGACTCCCTGTATCCTCCTGTTCTATCACTTTATATTGTAGTCAAATATAGAAATAGGTCTGTTTTACAAATGATTACGTCTTGTGATGCATACAACATAACATTTAATATATAAAAGTAAAGTACACATTTTCCATGTGAATGAAAACATAACTTCCATTTGTTTCTTACACTAGGCTTGTATCCAATAATGTCCACATATAGTTTACAATGGCATGAGTTTATGTTACTTTTTGCAGGGCTTGGTAAATATGAGGCATTATGTGACAAAACCTTCCAGAGTACAGAAACAAAATGACTATATATCTGCCCTGTGCTGGATTTTAAACCTGGTTGCACCCGCTGAATAGTAAAGTCATTTAGACACAATGCAAATCTGGGCACAGAGATGAAAATGACCAAATGTCATCTCACATAGTTAGTGAATTGTAGTTCCTATTACCTATACAGTAATGCTGTAAAGTATTCAGCCTGGTACATTCCAGAGACTGTACATATCAGCATGCAAGCAGAAGTGAAAAGCCAATGTAGTCAGCCATATATAGCTTCAGTATATGAGAAAATCCATTTAGGATGGACCATTATACAGGATCAAGGGGTAAATGAAAACCTCCAGTGATGGATTCTGGCATCTGTAGAACTCATGGAAGCAGCAGAGGTTAACAATATACTTTGAATAATTGTACCCCTTTACAGACACTATCTGTGTTTTTTCTTATCCCTTTGTCCCAGGTGCACTAAGCTCTGTTAGCCTATTTAACATAATGTTAGTCAAAATAACGTCATGTAAATCCTACCGCGTATGCATTAAAGAAAATAACGTTATGATAACCTGAGTTAACCAATGAACTAATGTATCGATACATTTCTATGGATGTTACACTTACCATATGCAAATCAGATGCCAGTGAATCATTAAGCTAACATCGCTGATGCACTAAACTCTGTTAAGGTTAGCACAGGGAAATAACATTACAATAAATAGATCAAATCAAAACTTGCATTTATTCCCAGCCAGACCATGATTATCCTAATGTAATTTAATAGAATTCCCTATAAAGACATGTTAAAGTAAAAAGTGGTACCCTTTTGGTCTGGCACTTAGCACTTTCGATTAAAATAGTTATGTGTCAGAACAATATATTTATATATTATAAATAATAAATAATATAACTTTAATAAACACATGCGTTACATATTTAGAATGCAGTTATGCGTTATTTGTAATACAGGCAGTCCTCGGTTATCTAACGGGATCCGATTTGGAAGTAGCGTTGGATAGTGAAACCGTTGTAAAGTGAGTCCCATGTTTATCAGTGGCGGTGAGCGTTGGATAACGCATTCCGGCGTCGAAACAGCCCATATGATTGCATTGTAAAGCATTGGATATGCCATTCGTTGTAAAGTGAAACATTGGAAAATGAGAACTACCTGTACAGGTTATATTTTTCCCAATGTGGACGCGCATTGTATTGCTTAAGGCGTCTCTGCGTTATTAACGTAAGCGCTTAATGTTTTTATCACCATGATACTGCTTATGGTGAGGGATGTTGTTTTTGCATAAAATTATTTTAGTGAATACCCAATTAGGTAATCTGTAATTATTTGCCCTGATTTAACGGAGCTTAGTGCACCTGACCCTTTGTTCCTGAAATAGTGAGGTGGGGATGGATATTAGTTAGGAGGCATGAACCAGGTAAGTGTGTTGTAATATGGACTGGGCTGGGTTTAGGAAATTAATAAGCAATGGTCTCACTTCAAAAGGCCCATATATGTATATATATTCTAGATAGAGAAATATATTGATAGATTGATAGTGACAGAGAAAGGTCCTAGATTGAAACAAAACATTGAACACTTAATTACCTTTTTTCATTTTTTTTGCTAAAGCCCTGTGAGTGTCTGATTTTTCTTGTGTGTATGTATATATATATATATATATATATATATATATATATATATATATATATATATATATACATACACACATCACCCTTGTCTGTTGCATTTATTATAACGTCCTGTATTCTGTGGTCTGTCTTTATTGCAAAGTGCTGCATAAATAAAAATACATATATACTCCTATTATGTAGTCCATAATACATTATTTCTATCATTACTAAATGTGTAGAATGACAAATATTTAGGCGTCACATTATTTACCAGGGCCATTTTTTTATGCATTACAACTATTGAACTATATATGACCTTGCTACTCAATTTGTAATGCTGAATGCCTCACTGTTACCCAATCTATATAGGTATGTTATTGCATAACATTCTATTAGTGGATCAGGACACAGGGACGATTTACAAGGTGGTAAAGTCAATTTAGTGAATAATTGCTGTAACACTAGCATGAGATGTTCTCAGTGTGAAGTGACAAGGTGATCCAAGGCCTAATAGTGGGTGGCATGTATTCAGCCTTCACTTTTCTCAGGCTTCATCCCAAATCCATTTCACGCACTGGGCCAGATGACAGACAGTATTCTGACTGAATACTAAATAAGGTTTTCCCTTGCAAACCATGCATTTGTGGCATGGCATGGTTTTCTAGTACAATAAAATATAACAACTATATTTATAGTTACCTGCTTAGGCAGGTACTGTTTTCCTATAATATATAAATAAATATGTCGTTTTTTTCAGTATTACTGTGGATTTAGCTAGATTATTTCAGATTCTTTTACCTGTTTTTTTTGGCCAACGTGATAATACATTTAAGTGATCTTATGCATCAGATTTTAGATGCATGACCCTTTCCACTTCTGTCATTTGCTATGTAAATTGTGGACTGGTAATCTGATAACAGGAGTTTGCTACAAATGGGGCTATGAATGTGTAATGCAGAAAGTCATTGTGAGTGGGAGACGTCCTCCAGAGACACGTGAACCATACATGTGCACACCAGATACATGCCCCAGGGTCACAAACAGCTTTCCCGGGGCCCAGGACTAGAGTTTCCAGTAATCCCCCCCAACCCCCGTGTTGGCAGCCTTGTGAGACCACCATCTCTCACATCCCCATCTCTCGCCCCTAACTCTCTCTCTTTCTCTCCCTCTTTCGCCCCCACCTCTCTCTTGTCCTCTCTCTCCCAGGTCTCTCCCTCTCTCGACACCATCTCTCTTTCCCCCCACCCTCTCGCCCCAAACTCTGTCTCGCCCCAAACTCTCTCCTTCTCTCGCCCCCCTCCTCCAATCCTAACACAATAACCCGCCCATTTCTAACACAATAACTCTCATCACACACAAACACACACACAAACACACACACACACCAACCCCCCATCACACCACCCCTTTACATTAGGGGGGCGGGGTGTAGAGGCATCCGGTGTTGCGCCAATCCAGAAATTGGGCCTGACTTCCGCCGTGCATGCGGGGCTAAAACCGGAGGCCTGGCCCGCTGCAGGGGGGGAGGAGGCAAGAGAAACCTGGCCTGCTGCAGGGGGGGGGGCGAGAGAGGCCTGGCCCGCTGCAGGGGGGAGAGAGAGGCCTGGCCTGCTGTAGGGGGGGGGGGGAGAGAGGCCTGGCCTGCTGTAGGGGGGGGGGGGAGAGAGGCCTGGCCCACTGCAGGGGGGGGGAAGGGTGAGAGAGGCCTGGCCCGCGCATGGGGTGGGGGGTGGGCCGAGAGGCCTGGCCCGCTGCAGGAGTGGGTGGGCGAGAGGCCTGGCCTGCTGCAGCGGGGGAGGGGGGGGGCGAGAGAGGCCTGGCCTGCTGCTGGAGGCAGGGGGGGGGGGGTGAGAGAGGCTTGGCCCGCTGCAGGGGGGAGGGTGAGAGAGGCCTGGCCCGCTGCATGGGGGGGGGGGGCGAGAGAGGCCTGGCCCGCTGCATGGGGGGGGGGGCGAGATAGGCCTGGCCCGCTGCGGAGGGGGCGAGAGAGTCCTGGCCCGCTGCAGGGGGGGGCAAGAGAGGCCTGGCCCGCTGCAAGGGGGGGGGGCAAGAGAGGCCGGGCCCGATGCAGGGGAGAGAGAGGCCGGGCCTGCTGCAGGGGGAGAGAGGCCTGGCCCGCTGCATGGGTGGTGGGTGGGCGAGAGGCTTGGCCCGCTGCAGGGGGGGGGGGAGAGAGGCCTGGCCCGCTGCAACGGAGGGGGGCGAGAGAGGCCTGGCCCGCTGCAAGGGAGGGAGGCAAGAGAGGCCTGGCCCGCTGCTGGGGGGGGGGTGGGCAAGAGAGGCCTGGCCCGCTGCATGGGGGGGGGGGGGCGAGAGAGGCCTGGCCCGCTGCATGGGGGGGGGGCGAGATAGGCCTGGCCCGCTGCGGAGGGGGCGAGAGAGTCCTGGCCCGTTGCAGGGGGGGGGGGGCAAGAGAGGCCTGGCCCGCTGCAAGGGGGGGGGAGGCAAGAGAGGCCGGGCTCAATGCAGGGGAGAGAGAGGCCGGGCCTGCTGCAGGGGGAGAGAGGCCGGGCCCGCTGCAGGGGGGAGAGAGAGAGGCCGGGCCCTCTGCAGGGAGGAGAGAGAGAGGCCGGGCCCTCTGCAGGGGGGAGAGAGAGAGGCCGGGCCCACTGCTGGGGGGAGAGAGGCCGGGCCCACTGCAGGGGGGAGAGAGGCCGGGCCCACTGCAGGGGGGAGAGAGAGAGGCCGGGCCCACTGCAGGGGGGAGAGAGAGAGGCCGGGCCCGACACCAGCACTGGCTGACTGGGCAACCCACAGCCTCTGTCGGCAGCCCTGCATGCCCCACATCCAAACACAAAGCAGAGACATGCATCATATACACACAGCAGAGACATGCAACATATACACACAGCAGAGACATGCATCATATACACACAGCAGAGACATGTGCGCCACACAGAAACACACACTGATATATGCACTATACACACACTCCAGATACATACAGCCATCTCGCTGCAACCAAGTTGCCAGCGTTTGGCCACAGAGGGACGCTTCGCCGCAGCTGCTCCGCGACTTGACACTCAGCCGCCGGCTGTTACGCCGATAAGGTAAGTTAATATAAGGGCCTTTAGCGGGTAGAATAGGGCGTTAAAGATAGGAGTTAGTGTAGGAAATTAGGGTAAGGGGTTAATGTTTTTAGGATACGGGGTCTTGGGTAAGGGGTTTTAGGCTAAGGGGTTAAGGTTTTTAGGGTAGGGGGTAGCGTTAGTATTAGGGGTTAAGGTTAGGAGTTTTTAGGGTAAGGTTATTCACTGACTGGCACTCTCATAAAAACATGACTGTCCTGCAGTATCTGCAACTATTTTCCCAATGAGAATCAGCTTGCAATTTGGGTAGTGTCAAAAGTAGATGCTAGCAAATAATTTAGCAACACAGGTAACAGCTTTCACTGCACTCACCCAGCACAATTTTCTTTGCCTTGATACATAATAAACACACAATCCCAGCAAGTTCAAAACCCCATAATACATAACCCTCACTATTGGCTGTGTCCTCTGGTGAAGATAAGGCTGCAGCGCCCTCTGCTGACTAAAAATAGCTTCACAATGTTTCTGACAACAGAGCATGAGAGCAGGTTTGATTCCATCAAATACTTTCCAAGCTTCTTATGCATTAATCTAACCAATGGGCATTCTCTGTTGCTGGGCTCAGTGACAGTCACTGGGACATGTCTTCAAGTTTGCTTTGCAAAGTATTTCGCGCTGTTCTCTTAATCCTTTAAGTGCCCCATGACATATCTACCACATCATTGGGTCTGGCTCTCCAGGGGCCCCATGATGTACTGTATGTAACGACTCGGGTTTTATGCTCATAGCTTGCGGGGATGGAGTAATAGCGATGGGATAAGGCTAAGGCCCGTAATATAGTGCCTAGTTAAATGTGCAAATAAACCCAGTGATAAATAGCACTGAAATAAACAAAATACTGTTGCTCCATATAATGAAATCCTCAGGTCTGCGAACTCCTAGTTGACCTCATATGAAGACAAGAACACAAATGCAAAGGGTATAGTGTATTAACATTCACTCATGAAGACAAACAACACAGAGGGGAATGGTAACAAACTCACATTCTCCCTGCTGGTATATGAGCAAGAAGTGACTTTGGGCGCACTTCAACCCTCCTCCCGTGGTGACTGCTCCTCAATCAGCTGCTCAGCTACTCGGCATGCAAAAGAAGAAACAGGCTGTAATCTCCTCAGTTGGTGTCTCCCAATCAGGATTCCTTAGGGGGCGGCCCCAGTCACCCCCTAAGGCCGAGACGTGTGCTGTGCATTCAAGCCCCGCCCCCAGTCAGACCGGTCCCAGTTCCTACCTTGCCATGCTCCTTTTCCCTGCGGTGCGCGACAGGTTTTCAGGCAGGCAGGGAAATTTATGAGCAAAGTTTGCGACGGAGGTGTGGCCACGCCCCCGCCGGCGGTTCAGCCAATGAGGGCGAACCAGCCGTGGGACGTCATGGCCACGCCCCTGCAATCCTACCGCCACGCCCCCTCCCATCGCAAACGTTCTCTCTTCCCTCAGATCGCGGTGTAGCGTTGTGCACGCGCCGCCCCCCCCGCCGGGCACGCATGCCACAGTGAAGACTGGGGACTCACCCTTAGAGGGTTGATACGGTGGCCTCAAAGGATCAAAAGGCCCAACATGTTTCGTCAAAAAGACTTCATCTGGGGTCATTTTGTGTATTTCAGTGCTATTTATCACTGGGTTTATTTGCACATTTAACTGTACACTTTTTGTCACTTTGCGCCACAAGCACTTTTTGGTTTAGGTTGTTAAGCTGCGATTTGGGGAAACCGCTGGTGTTCAGGTAGCAGCTTGACTTTTTCACTATATTTGTTGCACTTTAAGTTTTTTGTTTCACCGTAATATAGTGCGTGCGCTTGCTCCACCGTGCGCGCGTGCGGAACTTATAATTAATTGGGTGTGTTAAGCCTGACTTTATATAGTTCGGCCGCGCGCGCACACGGCAGTAAGCGTTGAGCCGGCAGGTTGGAGGAAAGACTCTGAATAGAGTCTTTTTGAGCTGCTACCGCTTGACGTCACACTGTATTACCCAACCGGGGTGTATATATATATATACCAGAAGAATGACCTAGGCGCAAAAGATAGGGAGAAGAGGAGAAAACATAGGGTAGTATGTTCAGAATTGTTGACACTCTTAGGGCTCGCTCAGGCTGCCAGCTGAGGACTCGAAAGGAGGGCGGGAGGCAGGCAGTGCTGGGAGTTTGCTGGGCGACATGTGATTATCCCCCAGCAGACTTTTCAGCGTTGGGGAGGGGGCGGGGCTACAGACGGCAGGGTAAAGTATCCAAGCTGCAGTCATGAAATCATTCTGAAGAATGATTTCATTGGCTGCCTTGGTCCCTGTGACGCTGCTTCAGCTCCAAGAAACGAAATTTTCGTTTACTGAAGCTGTCGTCAGCAGCAACTCCTGGCTTCGGAGGCAGGGCAGTAGCTACCCTGACAACAAGTATTCAAATTGAATACTTTGTTGCTCACGGCAGCACGCACGTCAGCACGCCCTGCCCCCGAAGCCAGCACCCTGAACGAGGCCTTAGGCTGGTAAGATATGCACTCAGTTAGTCAGACAAATTAATGCCTTTATCCACACAGGGATCAGGAACTCTGCATGATATTTCAGCGCACACTTTACCCTTTGGGATGTTGGTCACTGCTCCACACACTTCAAACAGGTTAGACACGGGGTCCCCTCAGGTTAGATTATAAACATGCTTCCTCCGTCACATGGATTTACCACGGACATGTAAAGCAAGGTAAGGGACACAATATAGTATAACACCATTTAATAAACAATGAATTAAAGTACCATAGTAAGTAAAAAACTCACATTTCATGAGTAATAAAAAAGCAGTTGAGAATATTATCTGAGTATCTCACACTTGTTGCTGATAGAATACCGGCGTCCGCATGCACTCACAGCCGCTTCCGCGTCATGTGATCGCGTCTCAGTCTCGCGAGGGGGGACCCACAAACCTCAATGAACTGAAGCAACGTTGTAAAGAAGAGTGGGCCAAAATTCCTCAACAACGATGTGACAGACTGATAAAGTCATACAGAAAACGATTACTTCAAGTTATTGCTGCTAAAGGTGGTTCTACAAGCTTTGAATCATAAGGTGTACTTAGTTTTTCACACATGGCTTCTCCATTTTGGCTTTATTTTTGTTAAATAAATCATGACACGGTGTAATATGTCATGTATTGTTGTTCATCTGAGGTTGTATTTACCTAATTTTAAGACCTGCTAAGGAACAGATGATTGTTATTATGTCCTGATATGTAAAACCATAGAATTCAAAGAGGGTGTACTTTCTTTTTAACACAACTGTAATTAGAATACAAATACCCTAAATGTTATGTTCACTAAAATAATACAGTAAAAGTCTACATTTTAAATGTAATTTTTTTTAAAGTTGTCAAGTTAATTAGACTTTGTATAAATCGTTAATTCAATATCACACTTACTGTACAATATCTATGTATCATTATGTTTGGTGCACTCTCTAATTTGCCCTGCTCCTCCTGCCCCCGCTCTCCAGGCAGGCAAAATTAAAGAAATTAAAGCAGATAGCAATGTTATAATATATATAAATATAAAGAACTATAATAAATAGATATAATAATTAATAATAAATAAATAACTAAATAGATATAATAAATAAATAACTATAATAAATAGATATAATAAATAATAAATAACTATAATAAATAGAAATAATAAAAAATACAATAAATAATAAATGAAATAAAATAAAGCTAGCAGCAAGCAACCAACAAGCTGCAGGGTTTAAAGCAATAGAACTGCTGTATTTGCAAACACATTTTTTCCCTCTTTTTGTTTTGAAAAATATATGCTCCCATTGGCTAGCACTAGCTGGCATATGATTGGTTGATGGGATCCAGTCTGTGATTGTCTCCCTGGCGCACCATGAGACACGTCGCCGCACGGGATCACAAACCTATTGTAGCCCTTGCTGGCTGACGAGTCACAGTATGCAGTGAGCCTGGGAGCGAGGAGGGACCGGGGACAGCTAGGGAGAAGGTAAGGGGCTGGTGAGAGGCGCGCGCGCCGGCTGCACTGGGGACCTAGCCTGAGGAGGCAGTCTGTGCCATGAGAGAAGGATTCCAGGTTGAGGTTAAAGTATTGGATGTATGGATGAGATCTCTGGACCAGAGTGGTCATAACAGAGAAAGTCTAAGTAACCCAAGTGATTCAGAACGGCGCTAAACAACACAGTGTAAAATAAAAAGTGATGTAGATATTTAAGTAAAATTAAGTGTAAGGTGAAATAGAAAAATTCTCGACCTTCAGAGGGAAATGTACCAATTCCCTATAGCAACAGTATAGATCCAGGGTATGAAGGGAGCGAAATTTCAGGAACACCCCAAAACAGAGAAGAATAAATGATGGTGCAGTGAAATCACAATTGAATGATAGAACAAAACTTGACTCGTATAGAATGCCTACTTACAAAAAGTAAGTGAAGAATCAGCATGTAACAGGGAACAAGATATGCAGGAACTCAGGAGGGCTCTTTCCCACGGTGGAACTCAGGAGGAAACACAGCAGTACCTCCGCTGATCCCGGCGTCTCAAAGCTGGATCCAAGTGGACATGAAGACATAAAGGAGGAAGCAGACAGGAGCCTTTCTGTAAGTAACTTACTTTGTATTCAAAGCATCAGAGCAGGTATATACAAAAACGTGGCGTTACAGGACAGACACGTCCTCTCCTCGAACCATACACCTTCAATTTCGCTCCCTTCATACCCTGGATCTATACAGAACAGAGAAAGAACAGGTTTGTTGGAGGCATTGGGAAGCAGTAAGTTGGGTTTGTATTGAATATTACTGCCCCTTTTCCCCCTCTACAGATACGACTGATTTTGTTTTGGCAAATAAGTGCAAAATAATGGTGCAGAGAGACGCATCTTATTATATTATGCACATAGTGCTAACTTAGCTATAGCTTAGGGCCTCACAATATGAGGGCCTCAAAAGTAGAAAAAAAATGACTGCATTTCAAGTTTTAAAATCTGATGATAAATAAAGAAGATATGGGGAAAATAAGATTCTCTATATATATGGACATTTTCGTTCACATATGATTCTAAGCATCATGTGCATCAAAAGTGACAAACTTCGTAGCTTATCATTTGAAGACATAATCAATTACTTTGCTTTAAAAAAAAATGAAAGAAAATGTTTTAATATTAAAATTAATGTGATGTGCAAACACTGTTCACTTTACACGTCCTCTTTGTATGTATGTATATATATATATATATATATATATATATATATATATATATATATATATATATATAATGTAACAATGCTAGTATAATGCTTTCATTCTTTTCAGTTTCATCTTTATATTTTCAATAGTCCCTTCAGTCAGAATAATACATCTATTTCTAATTTTTAAAGCCTTGTGACAGGGCCTTTCCCTGAATTAAAAAGGCACTACACCAAAAACCTGTCTGTAGCTGAGCCCAACAAGGAGCTGGTTAATGGCAGTTAGAGCCAATTAACCAGTCTCCACCTGGCTCATTGCACAGGTTTAAACGGTGTGCTGCACAAACTGCACTGGGTTGTCTTGAGGAGGACTGTGCTGCCAGCAAGATCCCAAGGAACCTTCTATTTCAGATCACAGCGGTCACTGGAACCCGCCAGAGGGTGCACCCCACGGACACCGACCCAGAGACTGATATAAAGATCCCCACTGACAGGGTACCTCGTTGGACTTTAGGATCAGAGGCTTGGTAAGAGGCTTATCCTCCCAGCCCTGCAGATAGGGACTGGGAAGTGTAAGTCATCCCTTACAAAAGGATATTACGCTGACAGTTATGAAACGCGTCAGAGTTTTTTCACAAGAAATGTTTGGTTTTTCGTTTCGTTAAACCTTTTTTAAACGAATATTACGCCAAGCGTTTCTTTACCGGTTTCAGCAGTGCACTGTTTTTTTTTTCACTTTTTGAAATCTCAACTGCAAGCAGGAGCACGCCAACCACAGGACATGATTTTGCTGCCGTCCGTACTACATCAGAGGCTTCAAGGTAGCGAGTGCTGTTTATTACTAGCTATTTGGGTTGCTTCTCAGCCAGTGTGTGACGGCAGGGAGATTTTCAGTGGAGTGCTGGTTGGTAGCGATCGGTGTTGGAGGACACACCCTAGGGTGGGCTCACCGACTGCCGGTTTATCCTTCCCCCGTTATTCTCCCTGCATATATTATTTTTTGTCCACAAATACATGGGCTTCATGAACATTATGCCTACAAATCCTATTGGTTTATAAAAGACTTTATATTTTTATAGAAGCACTGGATGTTTGAGTTTTCTCCGTATCATGGTAGCATCGGTGACGGGACAGGTTCCCATATTTTGCTTACAAAAGGATAGGCTGTTTTGTTTATGTCTCCCTGGTTATACCTCTGCACTCACCTTCTACATATGGTGTCAGAAGTTGGGATGAGAAGTGGCCCTTGAATTTCAAAGGGGCCCGGAAGACCGTCCGGGAAAATTGTTGTTTTGCCTACAGTTCCTGCAACAGCTTGAGCAACAAAACCAGGAACCACGTGCAGAAGTGACCAGAATTAAAGGGCTACTCATCCAGGCAGAAAATTTACATGGCACTGGAGAAAGCCACAACCCCACCGTCTGACTGGGGGGGACTGTGACAGACAATGACCCACACAAGGTATTGACTCTGTGACCAAAGTCTACCCCATCACATGTGCAGGAAAAAACCATGGGTTTTTAAAATGGTCACTAAAAAAGAAAAAGTCTACAGAGACGCCTGTGAGAGCTCCGAACTCTGCAAGTGAAGTCTGCCCACCAGCATATACAGAGAAAATCATTGCAATAGTTCCTCCTGTCATCAGGGGGAAGAATACACCTGAAACGGACAAAATGGAGTGCAAAATGGGGTGTTCTTTTAAGAATCCGGCCACATGGAAGAGTGTCCCTTCCGGTCCTATGAGGATACTCATGAGGAGGAGGATGTCTCTCTTATGTGGGCCCAGAAATGCAACGCATCCACAAAACACCTCTAGGATGGTGGCGCTGTCTGGACTCTGTACGTACCAAAAAGGCAGGTCTTTATGACCGTAAATATGATTAGCGACAGCAAGAGCGGGAACAGCTGAACACCGAATATTTCAACCAGCTAATGCAACTGCAAGAAAAGCATGGTGGATGCTGTGAAACTGCTGAAGTTTCAAAAAAGAAGGAGATTCCAGTATCCCAGATGGGACAGAGTCATCTAAAGAAAATGGCGGAAAAAGAAAATGAAAAAAGGTTTTCTGCTTACCATGGAAGGGTCAGACATGTCTGAAAATCCTGCTGAGAGGGGGGTTCAGATATGTGGAGAAACATCAGTCCGTGTCCTGGTGGAGTGGGCCGGACCGGCAGTGCTAACACAGAACTTAGGCCCAACTTCTGAAATCGGACGCCCTTGTCCACACGTAGGGCCCGAGGTGGGAGGGGATGCATATACTTGCACCGGGCCCATAAATCACTCACTTTGCACGTGTAGGGTGTCTTAAGACTTAACAGTGTTTTAATAAATCTTGACTTTAATATCTTCACTTGCTTTGCCATGTCCACTATTTTGGAACCAAGTAGGACTTTCGATAGGTTAGAGCAGGGCTGTGAATCTATGGGAAATGTCGATGCACTTTTTTGTCTTTACTGAACCTTTGATGCTGTTATTTGTTTAATTGTATAAAAGCACATTGTCTATAAAAGTACCTATAGACAAGTCTAAATGGCCTACTCATTTCAGCAGTTAGGATTGGTATATTGTACCACAACATCTTTACAACTGTGACATCTGTAGACAAAAATATTCCCCAGGTCATAAAATGCCAGGGTTACAAATGACTAAACCATTGCTACGAATGTTCATTAGATGGCTGATGATTAATTACCATTGCATACATTTTTCCTTACATGAAAAACTTTTTTTTTTAAATGGATTTGATAGGTGTGTTTTGAATATGGTAATTAACTTCTTATTTGCAATTAAATATCGTCAAGATGCATATTGTGATTTGTTTAGGAATTAGGAGCTAAAATATGTATGAGACGCAAACATTTATGAACTTAAAAATGTACAAAGCTGGGAAAATAGGAAGCAGGTTTATATATGTAAAGATACACAATCCTATATACTGATACATTCATAATTCAGTCAAACTACAGTTGTTTAATATCAGAAAGTTATACACAGAGTTGTATTCTAGTTCGTGTACACAGATCAGATACATAAAATTGTACATACCTACTTGATAAAATCAGTGAGTTTCAGGGCCCTAAAGTATTAATTATACAACAGCATATTACGATAAAAACACTAAAGATACAATGATATAAACAAACAAAAAGCACAAATAGTATTCTATTTCTCTCCATCAAAAATAAGCAGCAAAAAGTGAACATGTCTTCAGCAGTTAAGTATTTTTCTCATATCCCTCAGTTATTTTAATACAACCTCAAATGTAAACCAAATGCTACTTTTTAATGGGACAACAACATAGTTATTCATAGATCAAATGTTAGTGTACAGGGCCTCCAAAATGTCACAGGTCTCTTCCTAGTGTGCACGAACCTGAAAGGTACCTGCATAGAAAGGATTTATATTCCTCTACATATTCTTGACATAAATAGCTGCTTACAGTAAATATTTAGACTCATACATTTGATTTAAATACATGTATTTATTCAAATTCACTTGTAACAATTGTAAGAGCAAAACAGAAAAAAAATACCAATAGGAAGCCAGTGTTGTCAAGAAGTGTAAAAGATAAACAAATCTAGACCAAAAAAGGAATACATTTTCATGGTAACCATATTCACTGGTTTTAAGGTGTGGACATGCTATCTTCAACTCTTCAAAAACTGTAACAATCAGAAAAAGCAAGATATGATTAACTTGGATGTTCTGAATATATGGTGTTAAATCCATTTAAAGTCGGATTGCCTCACGCTAAAGTGGCATTGTACAAAACACACAAAAAACACTTTTACGGGCTCTGATTCTTAAATTGTTGTTGCATTAAGATTGGAGAGTTTGACATTTTTAGTACTCAATAAAATGTACCTGGTTCAGAGATATGTTGATATGCATAATAAAGCCAAACAGTGATACGAAGTGTTACCATACCCACATACTATTTCTGCGCTGCTGATAGCCAGCTCTGAATCAGCAGGGATGCGTAATGTATAAACGAGTTGAGTATCCAACTTGCTTTAACATTAATAATGCCTATTCAGCAAAGTGTTTGGGATTATCAACATGACAAATAAGGTAAATACCGCTGTCAATATTATGTCATGCATGACCATTTCAGATTTATACAAATATTTGTTTTATATATATATATAGTCAGTGTTCGACAATTAATGATAACCACACGCCCATGGCGTGTGGATTTAGGCCGCTGCTGCGGCTCTATGAATTTCCCCTGCTCGCGCCAATTTAAAAAAAAAAAAAGTAATCCCCCTCCCTGATTGGCCTTCTGCGAGGAAGAGGCTCCCCCCCCCACCCCCACCCCTCTTGCTGCCCAGGGCTGGATGACAAGGTAGGCGCTTCCCCTCCGTCCCACGCTCCTTTGGCACCCGCGCGGGCAGGGTAATAGAAGCGGGGAAGAAGGGAAGCAGCCTGGGTGGGAGGTAGAGGGGTGCGCGCGAGGGGGGTGCGCGCGCGCATGCGCTGGGGGGGGGGGGCACATGGAGTTCCCGGCCATGATTCCCATCGGGGAGGTTGGTGTGGCCGTGCGTCTGTTCCCTGCTCACCCCCGATCCCCCGTCGGCCCCCGATTCCCGCGCAACTAATGCCCGGCTAATGTCTGTCTGCCTGACCTCCCCCTGAGCCCCCTCCTGGCTGCAGCCTGGGTGCATGCACGGCTTGCCACGTTTCCCATCGGGGAGGTTGGTGGGCGTGCGCCTGTCCGGCTGTCCTCCCGCTGGCCCCCCGATCCTCCCGCTGGTCCCGCTGGCCCCCGATCCTGCTGCTGGCCCCCGATCCTCCTGCTGGCCCCCCGATCCTCCCGCTGGCACCTTGATCCTCCCGCTGGTCCCACTGGCCCCCCGACTCCCCCTCTGGCCCCCGATCCTCCCGCTGGCACCTCGATCCTCCCGCAACTACTGCACGATCCCCTGGAATGTGAAGGACAAGCAGGCCCTGGAGGAACAGGTGGGCCCCCTCCCTTCCAATGAATACCGACCCAGTCACCCACCCAGTGAGTGTGTGTCTGTGTGTGTGTGTGTGTGTTTGTGTGTGAGTGTGGGTGTGTGTCTGTGGGTGTGTGTGTCTGAGTGTTTGTGTGTCTGTGAGTGGGTGTGGGTGAGTGTGTCTGTGTGTGTGTGTGTGCCTGTGAGTGTGTGTGTGGGGGTGTGTCTGTGAGTGAGTGTCTGTGTCTGAGTTTGTGTGTCTGTGAGTGTGGGTGTGTGTGTCTGAGTGTGGGTGTGTGTGTTTGTGTGTTGGTGTGGGTGAGTGTGTGTTTGTGTGTGTGTCTGAGTGTGTTTGTGTGTGTGAGTGTCTGTCTGTGTGAGTGTGTGTGTGTGAGTGTCTGTGTGTGTGTGTCTGTGTGTGAGTGTCTGTGTGTGTGGGGGTGGGTGTGTAGGTGTGTGTGTTTGTGTGTCTGTGTGAGTGTGTCGGTGTGTGTGTGTGTGGGTCTGTGGGTGTGTGGGTGGGTGTGTTTGTGTGTCTGAGTGGGTGTGGGTGAGTGTGTGTCTGTGTGTGTCTGTCTGTGAGTGTCTGTGAGTGAGTGTCTGTGAGTGAGTGTCTGTGAGTGAGTGTCTGTGAGTGTGTGTGTGTTTGTCTGTGAGTGTTTGTGTGAGTCTGAGAGTGTGTGTGTCTGTGAGTGTGTGTGTCTGTGAGTGTGTGTGTGTGTGTGTGTGTGTGCATCTTAGTGTGTGTCTGTGAGTGTGTCACCCTCTCCCTGTGTCACCCTCTCCCTGTCTCACCCTTTCCCTGTCTCACCCTTTCCCTCTCCCTGTCGCCCTCACCCTTTCCCTGTCGCACTCTCTCTGTCGCACTCTCTGTCTTTGTCTCTCATTCTCTGTGTGTGTGTGTTCTCTCTCTCTGTGTGTCTCTCTTTCTCTGTGTCTCTCATTTTCTCTTTCTCTGTGTGTCTCTCTTTCTCTGTGTGTCTCTCTTTCTCTGTGTGTCTCTCTTTCTCTGTGTGTCTCTCTTTCTCTGTGTGTGTCTCTCTTTCTCTGAGTGTGTCTCTCTTTCTCTGTGTGTGTCTCTCTTTCTCTCTGTGTCTCTCTTTCTCTGTGTGTGTGTGTCTCTCTCTCTGTGTCTCTCTCTGCGGGGGTGTCCAGGCACTAGTTATGGGGTTCAGGAACATTTACACACACACACACACACACACACACACACACACACACACACACACACACACACACACACACACACACACACACACACACACACACACGTAACAAGGACTAATTGTAGTATAATGTAATACAATAAATAAACTAATGTCAAAAACGAATGTTGTTCTTACTATGAATTTATAAAAAAAAATTAAAGTGGGTCTGGCGGCGGAACTAGGGCGGGGTTGGGGCGGGACTAGGTGACGAGTAGATTTTTGGGTGATTTGTCAAACACTGTATATAGTCATGTCATCTAATTGGAGAAAATCATAACACTGTAAGGAGCTTACTCTATACCCACCGGAGAGGCTGACTAGGTCATTTTTGGCCACAATTCTCTATTGAAGTCAATGGTGAATTCCGTCAGTAAGTGGGCCACTGTGGCTGTTCCGGTGGGCATAGAATAAGCCATTCAGTCTTGTTGTTAATTTTAGGCTAAAACACTTCTGTACCAATTTAAACACTTCATCCAGAGCATGGGCATGAGAGCATGGTGTGAAATGATTAAAGTCATTCCCTGTTGTTATCTTAAGTGTGGAACATTGTGACCGATTTGCATAGACAATAGTTTTTATTACACAACAATATGACTGTCACATTACTCCCTGTGGAAGTAATACTCTTACACGTTGGACTCAAAGGAGGCTACTAATAAAGGTTACACTGCGGCAAAAAAGCAGCAGGTTTCACATCATGGGATTATGCTTTTTACCTCTTGGTAGCCTCTAGTAGCCCCAATGCCCCAGGTTATTGGCCACCTGATCACTATAATAATACGCTGTGGATCCCTCCGCCTGGTCTACTACGGCCAGAGATGAGCTCTGAAAAAGCAGAATATGATTAAGGAAACATCTTAATCTATGACGAGACATCATATATTTTTCTTTCAAAGTTTAGAAAGCATTAGAGACAATTCCACGTAGAAAATACCGGGTGTGAAAAGTATACATTTCTGACGGGATTCATTCATTTTCTAGCTATAGAAGAGAGTGGGAGCAATGCCTAATTACAAGTCTGTTCCTCGTGTTTTCAAGCCCTAACCAAACCTGATAGTTCATGTTGTGCTAAACTATCTCTAACTTTATTTAAATCTTATTTTTTTTTGCTGGGTTTTCACTTATTTATACTTTCATTGACATCAGCTGTTACAATGCTGGAAGAGGGGGGGGGGGGATTTTAATCAACGGATATCGCTAGAATTCAATTACGGTTTAAAAAGGGCAGTCTTGCTAAAAACAGAAGCCAAAAGGACACTGCAATGACAAATAGCAGGACATTTATTTTTTAATAGTGAGTAGAACAGATTGCCTCTGCAAGTATAGAAGTGTCTTGTGTCCCCTTTCTATTTTAATGAGGTTAGGGAGGTAACTTGGGGGTGAACATGACCTCTTGAGAAATACATTGTTGAATACGTATTCTTGCAAAATAAATAGGTGGGCATTATCTTGTCTTACTAATAGCAACAAACATTCTAAATGGGCTGGTAGGATTTGTTTTTAATATGATTCCAATTTAATTATTCCTCAAATATGTTGTCACCAACATAAGTTTATATATACTGACTGCAAAAGCCCATCATTGCACTAAAATAAGTGATATTCACATAGTGTCCAGGCAAGAGAGTGGGATAGGAGGCTGATGAGAGCACATACGGAATTGGAACGTCTTGTCAGGTAAAAGTCTATAATGAGAAAGGTGCTCTTATGCTCAACATTCTCAAAACAAAGTTTATATTTTTTTAAATGATAAAACAACACACCAATAGATCTTTTACATTATTCCCTTTCTTTTTTTTTAAATAAAAAATTATATTAGTGGAACCAAATACTACCAAAATAAAATATGTTTTTGTATCTTCCAAAATGTGCACACAAACTTGTTATATTCAGAATGTTTTAAGGTCACAATTAAAGCATATTGAAAAGTTTATGATGCTTACCTTTTAATGTTTTATACAACGTCAAACACACGCACGCGCTTACATACAAAGTATTACTTCATTTCATGCATCTGAAATGGCGGTTTGAGAAAAGACCTTGTGGTCTGAAACGTACATCGCTCTGGAGATTTTGTGATTGCCTGATGATTTTCTAAGATTAAATAATCCTTTTTCTATTTGGAGTGTGTTGCGGACTTCATCTTTGTATGTATGTATGTATGTGTGTGTGTATGTATGTATGTTACAAACTTTGTGCAACATTGAAATGAAATATTCTTTTGTAAAGAAATCATGACAATTTCTTAGAGAGCTGCATTGCAAAAGACCACAACATTCACAAAGACATTAACCAAATAATATAGCAAACTATTCGGGCCTGACCAAAGGTGCATAACCATGCCAAATCCTGGGCACAAAACTAACTTCATTTCCCCCTGCATCAGAAAGAAAATAATTGTGAATGTAATTAAATGTGTTTATTTCCACCATATACATTAATGTGTATCAGCACATATTCCTATATGTTAAAAAGATGTGACATCTTACAGCAAATACCATACAATATTATTCGTACAATATTGTTATAAAAGAACACGTTTCAGTTCTTCAGTGTGATCCACACTGAACACATTTCATTCTAGTATAGAAAATGGTAGACTGTATATCAAAAAGTCACCACTAGAGAGTTGAGTGAATACGTATGCATGCATATGATACATTTAATGATTAATGCTAAGAGACAATGTGCTTTAAGACTTGTTCCCAAATACAACTCTTATAACAATAGGAAGTTAGGTCTTGCAGTAAATAAAATATCCTGGGAAAAAGATAGCATTTTTTTCTCACTGCTACGCTTTTCACAACGAGAGAACCATGACGATATGTGTTCTGTTCCTCATTAACCCCCCCTGACATTTTTATCTTCATAAATACACCAAGTTTAAAATTGTGTTGCAAACTTAAAATACCAGTTTTCTTCTTTGGCGCTTTATCCAACTCCAAGTATTAAAAAACAATGACAAGAATAAAAACATCAACCCTGCAATGAAATAACTTGACGAAAATTCTTCAGCTGCAAAGTAATTTCTTAAGACGTAGATCCGATAGAATCTGAATGAAAAGTTATGTATCCAGAGGAAGCAGAAGGTGAACTTAAGAAACTATTAGCGCTTCCTTTGTTTTCTACTTTCGTTAGGTGTTCATGCCCGGCCCATGCATTGCTCAAGCCAGTCTGATAATTGTCAGGATCTGCACAGGGGGTTTCAGCTGGTAGTTCCAATGTTTGAAATTCAGTCTTCTGCACATGTCTTTGACTATTACAATTGCCTCTGTGCCCCTCTGTGTAGAATAGTTTCTGTTCATCAAAAGGCCTGCGATGACCAGGTACATTAAGTGTACAACCCTTTCCCTGCGTTGAGAGTCGGCGTAAAACCTGAGGCTCTCGTTCAAAGTCTGTCAGAGCAAAGTGAGTCATTGCTTGGTGTTGCAAAGTGTCTGGGATTAAGGAGATGGACGATGACCTGATTGGGCTTTTTCTAGGACTCGGAAGTGGCGTCTCATCTATAAAATTGACGACCTCTTCCCGACTAAAGCATTTATAATTTTCTTTGTAAAGTTCTTCCAGAGTAAAGTGTCTCAGTGACACGAGGCTTTCGCAGGACTTCCGACACTTTGGATACTGCAAACTTGCATCCTCGCGATACAAGACCAGGCTGCTTCTTCTCCTCTCATGCCTAGGGACACTGAAGAATGACATTGCGGCCATGTCTTCGGCAGAACCCCAGTTATGAAGAAAAGCTGGGATCTGCCCGGTGGTCCAAATGTTCGTTTCATCATGGGAATAACGTCTTGTTGGCGGGACCTAAAACATATCATATAACCAGTTAAGATGTGCGCTTTGACTGTCTCTTACAGCAACTTCAATTTGAAGAAATTAAAAATATTGTCATGAAACATCATGGCTTGGTGTTACTAGTGTATATCAGGCGCATATAAACGAGGCAGTCCCATTCTTCCTCTGGCATTATGTAGGCAAACTCCCTATTATTAGAAAACCAGACTGGCCCCTATACAAAAAAATCAGAGGATCAATTGTCTTGGAAATAAAGGCAGGAAGCATATAGTTCCTGAATTTTGCTTCTAGTAGCTGCCACTTAATAGCATAAGGCAAGCTGGAGTGATTGCTTCAAATGTGATTTTCTTCAAACTATTATTTATAGCACAATGCTCAAAATAATCCTATTTTCCATGCAACTGCTTGTCAACTTTCCGTATAAATTTGTTTCCCCTTTTGCAGCATGCAATTTAATTTAAAAATCATAACCTTTTATTTTCCAGCTCACAATGTTAGTTAGAGAGCATGTGGTAAAGTACAATTGCAAAGCTATTTCAAACCACATTACACATATATAAAGTGATTACTACAGCTGTACGCATAGCATATCTACTGATGTTTTAACCTACAAGTGTTTGCAATCAATGCAAAAAATCAGTAGCATTTTCTTATAAGAAAGCATATACTTTACATATCTACCATGACTATTACTTATATTGGTGGGAAGTCACAGTAATAAACCGTTCTTAGATGCCAAATAACATTTGCCACATTTTAAAGGTGACTTAATGAGCAGCAACATTTGATTGTCTCCTCCAATACATGTGAAACAAAGTTTAAGCCTTTGAAACAAGAGCATACTGTATCCAAAGGGACCTTCTTGTTACTACAACCAAAGGGACTTGCAAAAAAGTAACATTTGCTTAATTCCTCTAAACATTTTGGGCAGCCATTTAAATTGTAATCAATATAATGTATTCCTGTCCATTATTTTCAAACAACTCAAGCCAGATGTAAGATGCACTTTGAAAATACAAGAAAATGGGACACCAAAAAACATGCAAATTGTAAATAAAAAGGACGCACATGTTAACTAAATGACTTTAAATCTGGGAGATAAAAACCCTAGAGACAAAGAAAATTGAGTTTAATCTGCCCACTGCTAGAGAGAAGTCACGGTGCTCCGAAGATCCCTCTTGCAGTTAAAGGGATAGAGGTACACAATAGAGATGGATGTGTTTGGCCTTTGGTTGCACGTGAAGCTGCCCCTTTTAAATTCACTAGGCATCATGTTGAAGGAAACAGACCAATCTGAAATTCAGAAAGCACAAGACTGAATTACTGGGAATCTGCAATACTTATGACGTTTATGAGTAATAGTTCTAGAAAACAAGTATAAGAGCAGCAACAGTGCAAGCAAGTGGTCCATTAAAAAAAAAGTAATTCAAAAGCGGACTCCCACGAATCAGGGACATTATTCTGTTTTTCTTATAAATAAAAGTTATTACGTGTAAATTGTTTAATCCCTCTGTGTTGTCATTCTTCATTTTGCCCAGCATAATACTCATGTAAACTAAAAGTAATAACAAAAAAAAGAACAAAATGGTAAGACATTGACAAATATTACGTCCATACTGCAACCAATGTGAAAATGCTCATCTTAATCTGAGAAATGGATTTTAGTTTTCAGGTACGTATTCCACATAAATTCAGTTGCACTGTTAAACTAACTGTGATAATACATGTAACACTTGATTTTAGAAGGTCCTTATAATTCGGTGTCCTCATTAAATGGAAACGATGGGCCTCCCTTCTGGGACCATAATCTTGCTCTATGTGCTTGATCATTAAAATCCAAATCTCATCAGGAATGATATTTCAATGTACAGATAACCCTCTTTACATGTTTCTTGTCCCAGGCATGCAATCCTTCCATTTTCCTTGTGGAGCAATGCAGATCAATAGCGACATTAATGCTGACAGTTTGTGATGTGGTTTGAGGGTTAATACACAAGGATTGAAGATGGTGTGTATATATAATAGATATATTGCTACTATGGTACGTTTTGATGCTGGGGTACAGATGAAAGGCACCAATCACTTTACCTGAAGATAGTGCATTTTGTCCTCCTGTATTTCTTTCATGGGGTAGATCTGAGGAATTCCTCTTTCTAATGCAGAGAAGTCATATTTGGTAATACGATCCATGGCCAGAATTTCTCCGCCATAGTTATATTCATACGGCCGTTCATAAATTAGATCAGAGTGAATTCCACCATCTGGACTGTGTTCTGCAAGAGGTGACAACCACATATAAACGGATAAAGAACATGAGAACTGGTCAGTAGAAAGACTAAAGACACAACTGACATAAAAGGCAGGAGACTCCAGAGAGAACGCACTGTTGAGACGGCATTTGGCTGAATCCCCTGACTGATATTTACGTAACAGTCTCCAGTCATTAAAGTGAATGAGAGCCACAATAACAAAAAGTGCCGTGCTTAATATGCTTAATTTAGTATCTCCTGTAGACAATTCTCTTTATTTCCTCTCTGTCCTTTAAAAAAAAAAAATCTTTTTACATGGAGCCGTTAAGCTGAATAAATCAACTGTTCTAAGCAATCTTTTGGAGACGTGCTGCTCTTCTGAGCTAAGCTGAATGAGGCCATTTGATGCATGGAAAATGAATGTCAATGAATAATACATCCGTCAGCAGCAGAAATCGGAAGATATTTGGAGGAGATTTTGTATGCAACAGTTCCTAAGGATATGAAGTTGACATTACACAGTTCATACAAATCTAGGGCCCTCTCGAGACACACATAATTTCCTCTGAAAACAGTAAAACAAAAGTAATATTTTCTCCTTCATTTTATTAGACAAAACTAGCAGAACATGGTTTAATACAGGCGTGGTTAAAAATATAGAATACTTAGGAGCCAGCTAGAATTTTTAAGAGACAGAATTTTGTTAGACTAGCCTGCAATTATGGCTACTGTTCCACACTCACAGTCACTCCTACCAACCATTGTGGACAAGCACTGCCATATACTGCACTTATTCACTCACCTACTGTTGTAAATTTCCCAACATACCACTTAGATGGGAATCTCTCCGGGGCAGGGATTTCCTTTCCTATTGTCGGACTTTACTGCGCTTGTTCTATTATTATAATTCCCTGTATTGTATTGTCTTTGTAAAGCGCTGGGTACACTGTTGGCGCTATATACAGATATATATACATCCCCCTCTGTGTTAGACTGAGCGGCCTCTCACTCACCCAGGAAATACTGGGGGAGGGGATATTAATGGCAGTGGAGACAGCAAGGAGAGGAGGAGAAGGATGAGAAGAGGGAGTGTAGTGAGCACAGAGAGGAGCAGACAGTGCAAGACAGAGTAAATCAGGGAGTGCAAACAGAGGGGAGGGGGGAGAATGTGCAAAGAGGAGCAGGGCATGATGGAGGGGGGAGGAGAGACAGCAAAGAGGAGAGAGAGAGAGCAATGTGCACATGGGGGAGAAAAGACTGGAAGGTGAGTAGGAGGAAGCAGAGTAAGGCTGGGAGTGCAAAGAGAGGGGAGGAGAGAGTGCAAAGAGGAGCAGGGCATGATGGAGGAGAGAGTAAGGTGGGGAAGAGGGGACAAGAGACAGTAAGGCGTTACACGGAGGGGTGAAAACAAAGAATAATTTTTAATTAATAACCTCTCAGATCTCCTAAATTTGAGTATGTTACGCCGGGTACAGCTAGTATATTATATTTTGGTGATCGAACTTAAGCCAGTGGAATTCATCTCATACTCAACAGAAGTGTATCTCTTACCTTCATCCGCATCATCATTAGACATGACGGCAATGCATTTATCCCAGACAGCTTTAACATCTGCTCGGTATCGATCACAGGCCCAGAGAAACATGGGCAGAAGTAGCGCTTGGACTACAGAGCACCAGAGAACACACAGGACCATCCACTCATACGATGTGTCAAACTTCAAACTGGCAAAGCTCACCACCTGTGTGTTCAAAGATGAATATGAATATCAACTTTTCTCGTTTTCTTTTATTACAATAGAAAAGTAGATGTTAATTCATTAACAGATACCAATCCTATTATTTCTGTCGCTACATTATTTCCTCTGAATTGAAGATTCCTAGTGTCAGTAGGGGGCATATGCAACTGTTTAATTTGCCTTCGCCTCAGGACCATCTCAATTCTTTATCAAAAGTTGTAGTTACCCGTCACGCTAATGCCTTTAACCTAGTCAATTGTGGTAACAATACAGCAGCCACAGGCTTAACTTTCATTTTAAAAATACATATCTTTCTCTGTCTCCTATGATGTCACCTGGTCTGTGCATTAATGGACCAGTAAAACAATGAAGAAAAAAAAATCAGCATGTTTATAATAGTAGTGACTGGTGAAAGTGTACAGATGTACCAGAGATTTCACACGATCTCTAGTTTATCTGCAAGGGCATTGTGTACATTCCTGAGATGGGTCTAGTTAGGAGACAAAAGGTGACAGAAAGGGCCCCTACATTTCCTTTCAGATGTACAAATGTATGATTATTATCTATTCTAGTCTCCTAGACCTTTGAGGCTTATCATTTCCCTAAAACCATTTGTTGATAACCCCATTATCAGCAGTTGTGTCAGCAGTTTTACACTATGTATGATCCCCCCCTCCTTTTTCCACGTGTTCTGAATAATATGTGATGTCTCCCACATGGTATCTTCTGGATCCAGAACTTTGACCTTACACCAGATCGTCATATGGTTGATTTGATCCTCAGTTATTGTGACATTTAATCACATTATGTGTTGCTTATCAGAGGCGCCGTATTAGTCCTTCCTTTTCGGATGTACTTTTTCTGACCTTGGTCGGTCAGAGGACTATCTTGGCAGCCATTGTTAGTCGCACCTGATTTTACTTGATATTATCCATTGTATATTTCATTTGTATTGGTTCATTGTACATCATAAGGTTAGCTTTAGCATATGGTTTAGTAGTAGCGCTATACACTCAATTTTCTTCAATTAAAATCTGATGCAATTCACAAGGAGAAAAAAATATATAGATCGGTGGCGGGCAAAATTAGGTGGGTGCGACAATATAAAATATGACCGGTTGTCTGTGTTGCATGTCTGATATTTGTTTCCTCCTCAAAAAGTACATATAGCCCTGTCAGGACAGATGTCCCAGCGTGAATTAAAATTATATGAATGCAACAGTGAGGATAGCATTATTCTAGAGGTTACAGGGAGACGGTTTCAGCGTATTTAATACTCTCAGATACATTTGATTTTAAAATCCCTCTCTCCCCTAGCTTTAAATGTCAAGAAATATTGATGGCAGGGAGCTAAGACACACCCACAAAACGTTAACCTGTCATCACAGGGGCAATTAAAACAATGTATTTGGGTACCAAAAGTAGAATTCAACAGAGGGGTGTTATACCAAATAACACATGAATTTTGCCATTTCATTGTCACTGGAGGAGTCTAACAGGTGGTAACGTGCTACAGGTAGTCCTTGCTTTCCAACGTTTCACTTTACAACGAATGGCATATCCAACGCTTTACAATGCAACCCTATGGGCCGTTTTTCGATGCCGGAATCCGCTATCCGACGCCTGAATGCGTTATCCAACGGTCACTGCCACTGATTAACATGGGACTCACTTTACAACGGTTTCACTATCCAACGCTACTTCCAGAACGGATTCCGTTGGATAACCGAGGACTGCCTGTACACATTCTGTTTTTATGATCATATTTTATGAAATGGTCTGCATTTATATATTGTATGTGTTTGTAACATTCCCTTTCTGTAAGTAAGTACTGTAGCGCTTTTTGTAGATTAAATAGAATATTTAATAAGTATTGTATTTGGGCTCTAATCAAACCCAAGTACAGTACCTTTGTGAACAGATTAACCCCATTTTTGGACACATTTTGCTAGATTCGGTTTTGGTATGAATTACATATTCTTCCAGTAAAAAGGAGACAACTCCTGAGGGTAAGACCTTTACTTATTCTTGGTGGTAGCAGTGTAATTGTGGTGTAGTTTGACAGTTTTTGGGGAGTTATTGCTCACCTTTTATTGCCCTGCAGGGAGGTGAGTGAGTCGGCTTGATAGCTGGATGCTTTAATCTGTTTCACATACACAAGTCACGTGCTCACCGGTAGTGGCGTTCGTGACATTTTTTTTAAGCTTTCTTTACCATTCTATTCAAAAGGGCACCTGTTTCTACCTCTATAGTATTTTCCCTCTTCATGAATTTTCAAATTGCGCATTTTCTGTTATTCCTAAAAGATGTGCACACAACCATTGCTTGCACTTTGTCTCAATGGATGTCAAACAAGCGAATACACGAAAGAGAACATATGGTTGCCTGCATGCAGGACTCAGCGCTGTGCTTCCCAGTGAGGACGGACAGGTGAGAATAAGCAGCAGAGGTTGTCCTGTGGAAGCTTTTTATTTTCATTTTCTTGTATGTTGCAATAAGCTCCAGATAGGCCATTGTTGGGTGAGCTACACTTTTAAGGCATTGTTACGTATGAAAAACTGGGAGCCATTCAAATAATACAAGGACATTTCTAAAAATCGATGAAATACCACTGCAAGCCCTCAGCATTCAGGCTACTGTACTGGGATAAGGTAGAATATTGATTTCAAATGTTTCCATTGCCTCACCTTCCCTTTAACCCTACTAACCAGAAATTAGCGAACCTGCCGACCTTCATTTCGCCGATGTTTCTATCAAACTTTATTTTACTTATGGCGCCAAAAGTTCTAGAGAAACAGCCCAAATTTTGCTATTTTACTTTTTAAATTGGCAAAATGGAAGCACTGCAACTTAAATATATATTATTTAAGTTAAATCAAAATTCGAAAGCAAATTTTATTTGGAACATGCAAAGCCCATTGACTTTTAGCATTAAGCAAACTTGTTGCATAGGTTTTGATTGAATCAAACTTTTTCGCCAAAACAAAAAGGGTGAAATCCGCAGAAAGGACTGAAACTAATTTATTAGCATATTTCTACATGGCAAAAAATCTGAAAAAGAAGAAATCTCAACATAAGGAAAAAACTGACTTTTTAGAAGAATAAATTGAATCAAGTGGGAAAATGTTTTGTATCAGGTTTCCAGACTTAAATATCTACTGTATCACTATATTTATTGTTGAAAATACTACTTGACCAGAATTGTGGCATTTTACAAAATAAGTTCACATTGTTCCATTTCATTGTTTACACCACTTTGTGACTTGCATAAAAAAAAGCAGGCTTTCTTAAAAATTAGCAATATATATATACTAATAAATTGAAGATCAGATCAAGTTAATTACCTATAGTAGAAGTCACTATCAGGGAGATTCAATAAGGTGCCATATGGTTATTGCACCATGATCCTGCATTGACTGCAATTGCAATTGAGTGGCATTTAATGTGGGATAGAGGGGACATAACCTGTAGTACACCTTAATAATTCCCAGCGATAAAGTGTTTGGCATAGTCTCCATATTGGCGGCCACTCGTGCGCATGCGCGATCGGAGCTTGCCGTTCGCGCATGCACACGAGCAGCCGGCTAGTGCAGTTTATGCATGTGAAGTGGGCTAGTGCCCAGGGCCGCCAACAGAAATCATGGGGCCCAGGACAAATGAAAGGAACAGGGCTCCCTCCCACCTCTGTACCTAAAATTGGGATGCAACTTTAAAGCCGCAGTGGGGGAGAGCAGGGATCCAGCAGCACATAGAGGGCCGCAGCCCGACACAGGCTCCCAGCCCAACTTACAGCACCGGCCGCTCTTTTACCCCCCCACCCCCCACCCAGTAGCTCTCTCTCTCTCAATCCCCCACCCCACACAGCTAACAGGAAACCAGCAGAGCATAGCCCACTGCACAAAGCCTGCCCAAGCTCTACCACCTAACATTATAAATATAAACCTGCTCTTCAGTTCTGGATGAACCTGCTACACATACACTTATTTACTGCAGTGTCCCAGGGAGAGGGTGGAGATGGAAGGGGTTAACATGGGAGTTACCTCTGAACGCTGCTTCTCTCACACGTGGTCTCCCCTCACACACTGCCAGAAGCTCCTTCCCCTCTCTCCTAGGCAGCATTCAGAAGCAGGGAGGAGGGAGGTCTGTGGACCCCTATGTGCTGCTGGGCCATTGCTCTCCCCCACTGCGGCCCTGGTTCTGCTACATCAGCTTATTTATCAGGCTGCGGACTCCCTCTCAGAATCCACTTCTCAAGCTCTGCCCCTTTGATTTGCTGTAGCCCTCTGCCACGCTCCCCTGCTCCCCCCCCCCCTTCCTCCCCCCTCATCTGCTTTTTTTTTCACAGACACTGGCTTTTTAAAAATTTGACACGGTCCCGCCGCCGACAGCCCGGGCGGCTGGGCCCCCTGATTCACCGGGCCCAGGACGGCAACCCCGGCAGACCCACCCTGTTGGCGGCCCTGCTAGTGCCGAAAACGCATGCGCAGCAGGCTCGTGCCGATCACACATACGCAGCCGGCAAGTGCTGAACATGCATGCGCAGCAAGCTCGTGCCAAACACGCACGCACAGCAGGCAAGTGCCGATCATGCACAGCCGCAAAAATATACATTGGTCACCCTAGATAGCGGGCCCCCCAAAAGCGCAGATTATAGCTATGCCCCTGCAGTTAACACTTCAATGCTTTTTTAATTTGCTGTAAAAGTGATTTTTTTTTAAAGTTATACTAAACAATGAAAAGCTTGCAAAATTATGCTACCTCACCAATGTGTCATTAACACAAAGTAAACTAGTCGTTTGATAGACAGCACCATTTTGTGCTTGCAGATGCGTCAAGAATACTTGTTAGTTTAGAACAGGGGAGCACAAACCGGGGGAGGTGTGAGGCCTCTGCAACTACTCTAACCTGCTCTCAGCCAGCACATCAGTGATGCATCGCCATAACAACGCGTCATCAAATCATCATCAAATCACGCCGCAGAGTCAAATGGCAACATGTTGCGATAGCAATGCGACGTCACATGACGATCAAAGCCTGGGAGCAGGTAAGCAGGGGGGGGGGGAGAGTGCAGACAGGGGGGCGCAAACTGAAAAGTTTGCGCACCCCTGGTTTAGAAGGTTGACCAAGGAGGTTTACTCCACATTCCACTTTTTTGACGCTGGTACAAGGAAAAAAAGAGAGACACCGAGACGCTCACTTTGTTTGTCTTCCCCCCCACCCCCTATGTATTTGGGGGAATCCATGGAGCTGAGCCGCACGGTATTGGGATCTGGGCTCCCAAACAGAACCATATACACAAGTGAACAATTGGAAGAGTGAGGAGCGTTTTGCTGCTTTAAATCCTTGTCTACCTGCAAACCAGAAGCTGGAGCACAATACCTTCATAGCACCGAAACATGTCTACAATATGATGCTATTTAGAACAATTAATTTAAAACTTGCCCGCATTCATCATCCACTTTGATTTGCAATCTTAAAAATGTATGTGGTTTACATACCCTAATTAGCAGATCCAACAGGGAAGAGCCTCTTAAACCAAATATTTAGAAGAATATAAATTACTTCCTAATAATGAACAGAACATCATCCTTTACTACCCATGAACAGCAGATGGCGGTCTCGGCTTCCCTGTCCAAAATAAAGCTCGCAGCTGCTATACATTTTCCAACACAAAAGCACAGCTAAAAAGAAACGTAGAGTGAATAAAACAGCGGCAGGTAGGGGTTTTATTCCATTTACTAAGGCAAGCTAAGGATATATATATATATATATATATATATATATATATATATATATATATACAGAGAGAGAGAGAATCCACAGAAGCAGCCGGCACTCCACTTGCAAGTAGAAAAAATTGGGTGCTTGTCCCATAAAGCAATAATAAACCATACGATACCGTTTGAAGCACGAGATCAAGAGACAGCACTCTGGTAAGTTTGATCACAAGTTTTTGTATTGAAAAAGACACATAAACCGACGTTTCGGTCCCCCACCTTGAGAAAGGTCCCACTGGGGGACCGAAACGTCGGTTTATGTGCCTTTTTCAATACAAAAACTTGTGATCAAACTTACCAGAGTGCTGTCTCCTGATCTCGTGCTTCAAACGGTATCGTATGGTTTATATATATATATATATGTCTTTATTTATATAGCGCCAAAAGTGTACTCAGCACTTCACAAAGAATACAGAACAGGGAATTAAAATAAAACAATTATATATATATATTATATTACACACACCATTATTACCACTGCAGTGCTGGACTGGTAGAAAGAAAGGAGATAGCACAGCGGTAAATAAAGTGTGGTTGGTCAAATGTGTGACAAAGTGGTGAAGTAAGAGTTATTGTGCTAAAGTGAATAAATGCGTTGAGTTTATGCTTCAATTGAATACAGTGAGGGGCCATTTGAACATTGCTATGTAGTTTACACCCCAAGCTGCTCACATCTGCTGTTTATTAGCATTCCGTTTCCTTTGTATTATGTCTTCGCAGTCATGTCTAAATAAACCCTTCACCCCATGATTTTCTTTGATCCGTTTCAAAGGTTGCCAGCATCTCCCGTCAAGATGGCAACAGTGCCCTATACATTTTACAAAGGTCTCGCATTGAATATTTCATAGCCAGCTGAGAATTCAACATCCCTGAAATAATCATAACCCAGCATTACGCCTTCAAATGGAAGAGAGAAAGTGCCAAGCGCCCATAACGAACGCACAGGAGAAAGAGAAAACGACCCCCTCCAAAATATGCCACGGACATCAGGCTTACAGTGGGTTTATGGCTTTAAAGTGGTGCACTGTGGACATCATTGTTGTGATATCAGTAAAAAAACGATCTTAAGCATTAAGAAGATCCTACAAGAAGTTATTAGACAAAACTCCACCCCAAAATAAGAAAAGTATGTATATCTTTATTTATATAGCCCCCATGTAATGCTTTACAAGAGAAACAATACAGGGAATTATAGCACAATAAGTACAAGAAATAGGATCAGAGAAAGGGGTGTAGCTAAAGCCGGAGGACTGCAACCCCCCCCCCCCCCAACTGTCGGCGGCACATTGCGGGGCCTGAGATGCAGGAAGGAAGCACAGAGGGAAATCCCTTCCTCTGCAGGTGGGCGGGGCCTGGGTCAGGGGGCGGGGCCCTGAGATGCAGTAGGAAGAACAGAAGGGAAATTCCTTCCCCTGCAGAGCCTCTGTAAGTGGGCGGGGCGTCAAGTAGTGCAGCTGTGGGGCTAGAGCTGCAGCCTGAGAGACAGGCTGGGAAAGGTGAGAGCGAGGGGAAGGGTTAAATCGCTGGTGTACAAACAGACATGAAAAGGAAAGGATACAGGAAGGAAGAGACACAAAGAGAAAACGAGGTACAAGTGAGAAATACATAAGAAGGAAAAGAAAGACGATAGCGAGAGCAAAGAGAGAGAGAAGAGAGCAGAGAGAGCAAAGAGAGAGAGAGAGAGAGAGCAAAGAGAGAGAGAGCAAAGAGAGCGCGAGCAAAGAGAGAGAAAAGAGAGCAATGAGAGAGAGAGCAAAGAGAGTGCGAGCAAAGAGAGAGAAAGAGAGAGCAAAGTAAGAGAGACAGAGAGAGAGAAAGCAGAGAGAGAGAGAAAGACAAGAGGCGGCCCTGAATTTTTTTTTGCCCTGGGGCCCGCACATGTCTAGCTACGCCACTGATCAGAGAATAGGAAAGGATGTCCCTGCCCCGGAGAGCTTACAATCTAAGTGACATTAATATATCACATCACAGAGAACCATGGTTCAGTAAATAATATTCTCAATTTGTCCAGAAGGGTTCTTCAAAGATAAGAAGCCCTGACCACATTAATAATGGCTATGTTGCATGTCACTATGCCATTCTCCTTATTGCCTGGTTATCTGTATTGTTTTTGGCTGCATTATTAGGAGAACAGGGGCTATCATTGTGGTTATGAGAGGAAAAGTAAGATATGGATGAAGTCTGTCATATATAGATGGTGGTTTCTGATAGAAGACTGCCGAGTACCCTTAACAATTGAAGCTTCAATCAGTGCAGTTTAATTCTAAAATTAAGCTAATTTTTAAATATCTTTTGGAACTTTCAGTAAATTTGGGGTATGGTTCATATCCTCAAAATAGTACCTGAGGATTAGATTAATTTAGTTCTAAAATAATTTGGGATTAAATTGGTGCCTCAAGGCAGGGTTCCATTTCAGTAATGTTAATGCCAAGAGTGCCATTTTCATATGCTATATGATCAAAACGGTATCATTACCAGCGCAGATCCCTATTACTTAAAATATATACTATTAAAGTATTATTTAACAAAAACAATTAATGCATTTTGCAACCAAAGAAGGGTATGATAAAAAAGATTTGGTGATTGTGATTTTTTTTATTGTACCAAAAAGTGAACAAATAATTATTTCTTCAGGAACAATGAATTCTAGCTGCAAAGATAATATATCCTAATTTTAATATATCTGTAGGAGTTGTTCACCCTACTTATTTTGTTAGCCTCTCTTGTTTCACATGTATAGGAAGGAGGGGATCTCCTGAGGGGGATCTCCTGAGCTAAACCGTGTTAATTTCAGCCTTTTGGGGACTCCCTGGTTCCTGAAATTCCAACCAGGGAAGTTGCCGCCGGTATAGACACTTCCAGGAGAAACAAAATGGAGGTTTAAAACTCCTGCCTCTTGCAGCCACGACATCATTAGTCGCGGGTTCCTCTTGCCCTGCGTGATGTGGGGTATTTAAACCTCCTTTAAATAACGGCAGCACCTTCTCTGGTAAGAATCTCGGGACGGTATGGGACACGGTCGCGGCCGTGTAACTGCAACCAATACTCCGCCAGTGTTCGGCCGCAGACAGACCCTCTGATGCAGCCGATACATCGCTGGACACTGAGCCGCCTCCCGCTTCTAACATAAGGGAAGTTTTAGGGGTTTCATGGCTACGGTAGGGAGTTAACTTAAGGGGTTTTAGGGTAAGGGGTTAAGGTTTTTAAGGTAGGGGGTAGCATTACTATTAGGGGGTTAGCATTAGGGGTTTTCAGGGTAAGGGTTAAGGTTAGAAACTTCCCGTAGTAGCGAAGCGACCAGCTGCTCAGTGTCCCGGCTGCGGGGTGAGTTGTGGCTAAACGCTGGCGTTCATGTGGTCGCGGCAAAACGGCCACGACCAAATGTCCTAGACCTTCCTCTATTTAAGTCACATGTACAGAAGCATCGCGGTCCCAAAAACTATAATTAATCCATATAGGTTGAACTTGATGGACATATGTCATTTTTAAACCTCTCTTACTATGTAACTATGTAACATTAGGATGCAGAAACTGTATTAGGGCATCTCAGGAAGGCAGAGTGCGACACTTCGGTACGCGTAACTTGAAGTGAGGTGGACTGCGGGGACCCACTGCGTGACGAGCAGGCCGTGCTATGATAGGTCTGCCTCGTGAAACAAATTACTAAGAGCACAAATTGTTGCTCTGCTACACACAAGGGATTTCTCAGGACAGAAAAGAAAGTCAAAAGGAAGGCTGCAGATACCACCTGGAGCACCTACGGTTCTTCAAAATGCTTCTTTTCATCAAAAGAATACGAAAATAGAAGGAATGGTCTACACCATCTTACCATTAGAAATGTGCGAAACAAGAAATCCCCCTAAAAAAATGAAATGTCTCACTATCTTGCTAACACAATAAGAATGCAGATGTTTTTAGTGGCTTTAGCCAATTGTGAGGAGAATGCTGGTTTTGAACAAACTTTGGTGTTTTTTGCAAATCAATTCAGAAAAAGCCAAAATGCTGCAATAATGGCAATATAAAAAGAAATATGAAGCAAGCTGACAATTTAAGAATTTACAAGAAATATTTTGCCACGGTGCGCATGTCATAATAAATTGACTCAAACATTTGCAATGGGAAGCTGGCTAATTGTAACCATACATACAGCCCTCTCCAGTTTCCTTATCACAGAGAGCATTCATCTTAGTGAGAAAGTGAAGGAGTGCACCAATCCTTTAACAAGGCTCTTCTTCAGGACCAAGCAAAACACTACAGTACATGTAGAGATTATAGCTACATTGTGAAGTGCCTCACCTCTGTCGATAAAAAACGCCAATGCAGACTATACACCGATTAGGACATTGCAGAAAAACCCAGGACAAAGAATTTTCTAACTTTTCACCTATCACTACACGGATCATGTCTTCTTGCAGCTCATACTGTATTACCTTAAGAAAAAAAATCATCTTGGCAGAAGCTGTGGGAGCTGCTTTTGTCTCATTACTCGGGTTGAAGACTGACCTTTTTGCCTTTCCTTTTTTTCTTTTTTCTTTGAACCATCAGAATCTTAAAACTAAATACAGATTTCAGGATTTGCCAGAGAACGAGATTTTCATAAAAAAAGGGGAATTGCGAAAGGAAAAAGTTGACATTTTGCACTTCCATTGATAGGACATATTTTGCAGATGAGAGATACTCGCTGCTACAATTGTGTAGTGATATCTAACACGTAATTTCCTTGCATTCAGATAGGGAATAGTTTTCAAAATAGACACAAAAAGGCAAGAAAGACAAAATGCACTAAAATACAAATACACGTTCCTAAATAAATAACATATTCATACAAGTGTCTCTAAAATTGAATGAGTCCTTGTTAATATTATCAAATATGTGTCTACTCCAGGTAGCTGTTAGGAAAGATCTTCTACTCCATATGTGGTGGGCACCTTCCCTTTAAGTGTTTCCCAAACTCTCTAATTGAAGTACTATAGTGGGTTACAAAAGCAAACACACATTGCCCAATGGTGTAGATTACTTTAATAATCAAGGTTAAAAATGATAAAGGGATACATCCCACCTCACAAGTAGAGTATTATGTTTTACTCCACAAAAATATGCTTGAGAAGGAGCGGCTCAGAGAGTAAATACACCGATTGTAAACAAATGTCACTGAGCTTGAGCTCAATTCCAGGCGTTGGCTCCTTGTGCCCGTGGGCAAGTCACTTTATGTCCCTGTGCCTCAGACACCAAGAACATAGATTGTAAGCTCCACGGGATAGGGACTGTGTTTGAAACAATCGTATGTGCTGTTTATCGTGCACTATACTGTAATTGTGAAGTGCTGAGTCCCATTGGGAGAAAAGTGCTATATGAAATAAAGATATTGCTGTGTAAAGGAAAATAACCTATTCAAGAAATAGGTTGTTTTACACACTGTTTTCATTATTTAGACCTTACTGTATTATGTGCAAGGCTTGAGAAGAACACTTGCCCCTTGCATACTGCAAGTGAAGAAATAGGGGTGGTGTGTGGTGCTGAAAGACCATTGGAACTCCCTCATTGCCTGCCAGACGCAGAGCTGGATTAAGAGCATATTTGGCTCTAGGTAAGGTACCAGGAAATACAATTCACTGGAGGAACTCAACTATTCAAATAGTACAGTAATAAGAAGCAGTGCCTGGATGCAAGAAGTCCCTGCTTTAATTCCTGCCATGAACTCAACATTTGATGCAAAATTCTTTTTATTGTATGAATGTCGCTCCACATTCAGATTTATAGGGGAACTCGACTGACCAAATAGTACATTGGTAAACAGCTTTACCATGGATGAGAGGTCTACTGTTCAATACATGCCCTTAAAGCTCATTTTTAGGCAACATGTTTTTCGTTTTAAAGGTACATTGGGTTCCATATTAATGACTAGAAATCAAACTGTACAAATAGTATTGGTGGCAGATAATGTAGAAAATTCAGCGCTCGTGCTGCAGATGTATGGTATGTTGGAAATGTAAATCCCCTTGCAGCATGTGTGCGGAGCATCTCCCCTGTAGGCTCCTGAAGCAGGGTGACCCCCAAAAGGGGGGCACCTTGAATGAAAAGAAAAGAATGCACACAATGCGCACCAGGGATTAATGATAGTAAAATATTTATTAATAAAAAGTAACCGAGGGGATCCAACCCCGCCTCAGTACATATGCGTCACAGAACTAAGTTCAGTAACAGAAAACCCAAACCCTATGGTTGATTACTGCTACCTAATTAAACTAAGTCCACCAAACATATAACACACAATAAAACAATTGAATGATAAAATAAAATAAAAAAAGACAGTGTTCAGTAATCAGGATAACTGAATCCTGATTAGACTATATTATAGTTAAACAACTGTCAAGGACTGGCAGGGGGAGACGGAGACGTACACTGAAGCCCAGGACGGGTGCCGCGGCAAACGTATAGGGATCCGGATCACGCCACCGCAAAGATCTAAACACTGCCGGAGCTTCCTGCAAACGCCGTCTCAGACTGTCAGAAAAACGCGCAGAGTGACCTGTCGTGACCTCTACGCGTTTCGCACTACGTGCTTCGTCAGGAGGTACAAATAGTATAGCTGTAAGATGCTCTGCTACCAGGTTCAATTATCATCTTTCCTTGTCAAAATATTAAACCAGGGGTCTCAAACTCAGTCCTCAAGCCAGGTTTTATGGATATCGCTGCTTCAGCACGATTGGTGCAGTCTTCAACTGAGCCACTGATTGAGCCACCTGTGCTGAAGCTGGGATATCCATAAAAGTTGGCCTGTTTGTTACCCTTGAGGACTGAGTTTGAGACCCCTGTATTAAACCATCAGTTACATAGCTTGGAAGTGAGAGCAAAAGGTGATTTGAACTTGTTCTTACAGTGTACAAGATTTGTACAGGTTTCACAATTAGTTATCTGCATAAAAAGATCCAATGGAAATAACTTACAATTGAATGGCTTAGGCCGCGATTGTACACTGCGCGATTGCCCACGCGGCAACCACAACTTGCGGAACGCCTATGAGGCCGCCCTTAGTGCGCACACGTGCACGACGGAGCGCGTTTTTAAATGTTTTCATCTTTTCAAGTGACGGCCGTGTCACGTGGGCAGTTCAGCCTCCATAATCGCTTCAATCACTGTGCACACATCGCTTGGGCAACAGGCGCCCGAGATGCGATGAGCGCACGCCAGCGCAGTGTATAATAGCGGTCTTATGTTAATTATTCTAGACAAAGAAAAAGTGAAATTACAAAAATGTTCTTGGTGATAAAAACACTAGTTTCCCTGCTGTTACTGATGAAAGAATGTTCAGTTGAAAAAGCCATTTTTTTCTTAAATAGTTTTGCAAAATATGCGTCCCTGTGCATAGAATACATCAGGCAGGAGCTGCTGGCCTGTTGAGCTTACAATTGAACTTTTGTTTGAGGGAGATAAAGTGACTTGCTTAAGGCAACAGGGAGCTGACCCTACAGTGCAAACAAATCCATCACTTCAAACACAGCAATGTTAACACAACACCCCCATTCTCCCTGTTCTGATGACTTCAGGTGCAGGAACTGGCATAAAGATGAATAGGTAAGTCTTTATATTCTATGTACACTATGCATTAGGACATTTAGAAACTAAGAAACTAAATTCTATCAATCAAAACCATACGTATTAGGCTGTGATTAGTGCCCACGATGGTGCGCGCCGCCAAAACAAATACCTGCATTTGTTGAAGGTGCACATAGTGCGTGCAACCGCGACTACCCGGAGGCGCGATGGAGAGGCAGAATCCAGGAGAGACAAATGATTTGTTTCTACAAGCGATGGCCGCGTGATGTCAGTATCACGTGAAGCGGTTCAGCCAATGAGGGCGAACCGCTCATGTGACGTCACGCCCACACCTCCATCGCCTCCTGATGCCGCCTGCCTACAGTGCAGGTTTCGCGCGCTCACTGTGTGAGTGATGTCACGCGGTCGCGCACGCCCTGCAGCAGTCACTATAATCGCAGCCTTAGGCCGCGTCCATGGATAGTGCTTGCGGGCAGATGCGGGCTGAGGCGCCCTTACGCTCGGCACTGAGCTCCTACAGCCGCAATGAGAGCGGCTTCAGTAGGGGCTCGCCTACGCTTCCGTGAAGCGCGCGGAAGCGTAGGTCTTAGGAAAATTTTAAATTTTCCCGCTTGCCGGAGCGCAGGGCCGGTCATGTGAGCGGTTCGCCTAATGAGGGCGAACCAGCTCCGTAACGGCACTGGCCCGCCTGCCGACACGCCCCCGGACGGCGCGCTGTCTAAGGCCAGGGAAAGCACCCACTTTCCCTCAGCCTCAGCGCGCCTCCGCCCGCAAGCGGTATCCATGGACGAAGCTTTAGGCAGCAGTAGCTCTTCATAAATAATATGAGCTCTATGTGTTATTACTGTTCTTGTGTCCAAGAAAAGCTAATAACTCTGCACAAATACAAATTAAGAAAGTTCCCTACTGCAACAAATATATCTACAATACTTAATGTTAGAGGTCTTTACAGAAGTCTACAAATAAATTGAAAAAGTAATTTCAGTTCATGGCAGTTCTCAGTGGTATGAAAAACGACTTCACCTAAAATATAATGAATGTTCTACAGGATGGTTGGGGTCCAGTAGTTTTAAGTTGAAAAAGAGAAGGTCGGAGACGTACAGCATATGAAAGAAAATAGAAAAAAATCAAATAGGTTAATGGGAGAAGGACAAACAGCCATTCGTCCGTGCAAGTGCAACAAAGGGAATCTCCGGGCACTCCAAAGGCTGATAGCTGTGTACAAATATATTTCTTACATAGCATGAGACCAACTTTTCAGTCCATTTATAGTAGTTTTAAGCAACATGTGTCACCAACAAGGCTGGTCATCAAGCATGTACAGTAGGAACCTTATTGACTGTGTACAGTAGACTATGAAGTTTAAACTGGGAGAGGAAATTGTATTTGTTCTCAAATAGTTAGAAATTCTACTTGGGTGGGGGACAGTGAGATTGGAAGATTGAGCTATGATGTTAATATTATATTTCTAATGTTAAGAGTGCAGCAGTTTAAGAATCTTTAACAAGGCGAAGCAAACAATTGATGCTTTATGGAGTGTGGATGTAGTTCTAAAATAACTCTGGCACAACTTGGGGGTCATCCTCGATGGTATTTAGACTAAAAGGTATGCACTGAATCGGTACAGTATTAGACAATAATGTTATATGTACAGAATATAAAACAAACAATATGAGCCTGATAATTTATATATTGTTTGAGTATTTGGCCTGTCGAGAAAGTGTTGACAGAGAAAAAGAGGACAATTGGTAACACCAAGTTCAGCAGAATACAAACCTGTCTAGCTAATGTGCTGCCATGACTGGTTAAAGCCATCAAAAAACTATTCTACCACTAGAATATGGTTGCCTGCTTTGACCTCAGTGAGGTTAAATGAAGCACATGGGTTATATACAAGGTGGTATTGTGCTTTTTAGCATTGTACGTACTACTAAAGATTCTGGGAGTACCAGAGATGACATTGCAGTGGGGAATATTTGTGCCACTTTAAAGAAAATTAATTTGGTAAATATTATTGCTTTAATATCCAATCTGCAAATTGAGAGCCCAACTGCCAAGACAAATTACAAGAGATCCGATCCAATCATCCAAATAAACCAGCTGGATAGAATTAGCGACAGACTGTGTAACACAGTTGATTTAATCAGAGAATTTAGCAGCAGATTAGCATCCTTGTGCTTTAGCAAACTGTTAGAAATGGCAGATAATATTGCCAGGTTAAGCTGGGCTTTTCTTTAAGTGCCTAGAAAGTAATCACCAAATCTTCTTGGTGGGAATGTCAGACAACAAAGAAAAAATCTCTGAGAAATATTCCAATGACACTGCTTGTGTGATGCTGCAAAGCCCGTCACTACTCTGGGACTGATATCCAAGTATAATTCATATCTCATGAGTACACAATATTATTACATTACATTTGACACAAAATACAAATATATAAGATGGTATGATGGCCCAGTTTTTCTCTTTCTGATCTCACATGACACAAAAATGAGCTTCCTGTGTTTCATGGTTGTTACGTATTGAGAAATTCTGAAAGAAAGTTGAAAGATAAATAACACGATAGGAGCGGAGATATGATGAGTAAACTAAAGGAAAATTAATATGTTATGTGAAAATGATCTGCACAAAATATTTTAATTTAGAACAAAAAAAATGAATGTAGGTAACAGATTTTGTTGTGTTGACAGATTGAAAAACAGTCAGCAAATGCAAAAAAAATGACTAGAATGAATAAGAAAAGGACATCAACTTAATTCCTATAACAAAGGATGAACATATCACAGATACAATGATCACAGATCTACAATGCTAGTTTCTAGCACAAAGTCCTGGCACCAAGGAGGCAGAAAGCCAAATAGATGGAAATTCAATTATTCATCACATGACTTCGTTTGCACTGCCTTGAGAAAGGTCCCCCTGTGAGGACCGAAACATTGGCATTTGTGCCACCTACTCTAATACATGTTTTTTGAAAATTACCTCTGAGTGCTGTCTCGTTCTTACTGCGTTGCTGTGGCTGCACCACTGCTGTGAGGAACACCCCTGCATGTGTATATATATATATATATATATATATATATATATATATATATATATATGTATATATTATATATATATATCTGCCAACACCCTGTGTACATCAACGTTGCAATCTTGCATTTGTCCCGCAAACACGTCACTGGGCAACGAGATGCTTATATTTCCTTACAAAGAATAATGTGCAAGACCATAGTTCCTAAAACTGTATGCATGACACAATTGCCTATTTACAATATGTAAACACAAGAGAATACTAAAAGAATCAAGACATTTCTGGTCCCAATGAAATGGCATTGAGGCTTTCTAATAGAATGTTCAGTAAAATAGTAAATAGGCTGGAAAAAAAACTAGAGTTGCAGGAATCATTGTGGAGTCTTCATAAAGTGAACTAATGTTGTATATCCACTGTGTTGAAAATGAAACAAGAATTCCTTTTATATGGACATAAAAAACAAATGAGACAGACAATGGATAGAGAGAAGATGAGAATATGTCAGTTTAAGAATACGAATGAAAATCTCGGTAAATGCTCAGGGAAGAAAATGGTTCTCATTCCCTTGTAGGAAAAAAAAAAAGATGACAGAGCAAAACCAAGTGTGATGGAAAATAGTCGTCAAAATTAGCATTCAGTAGTTATGAAAAATCACCTACCGCTAGGCTTGAAGAGAAGAGTATTCAACCAATGTGAACTTCTCACCATGATAAACAGAGCAGACACCTGGGCAACAACAAAAAAGATGGAGCGACGATTGAGAGCAGCCCGACACATCATGGAGAGAAGTGTGTTAGGAGCTTGATAGCAGGACAATACAACGCATCAGAGAACATAACAATGAACAGGACTCCTGACACTTAAAACAAACATCAAGAGAATGGGGAGTGATACAGTATGACGTGTACTGTGAAGTGAAAAAAAACTGTCAAATGTAGATCTCCAGAGAGAAAAAAGTTGGAAAGTGGAAGAAACAATCTTTTTTTTAACATTGAAACAATTGAAAAGTCCTTGCTAATATAATGATTATATTAATATTATTACTATTATTATTATTATAGGTATCAAATGCCTTTACGGACAATTTAATTATATTCAGACAATGTATTCTTTTTAACTGATAACTTTGTTCAACAAGTCTAGAACAATATTGTTTAAAAAGAAAATTCAATTTCTATCTTTTTTTAAATGAAAGATATTTGTGCAACATGTGATCGCTAGAGATATTTGCATGACATGCAGTCAGTATCCACATAGATGCACAAATATTAGCTAATAGAGTAAAGCAAATGAAATAATAAATACATGAAATATTCAATTAGTAACATTATTAGTAATGTTTGGGGAATATTGTTTCTCATCAAGAAAACACCACTCATTTGATTCACTAATAGAAAATGTAACCCTCCTTACCCGGCTCCAAAGGATTTCACATCTGACTGACTATATACAGTGGCAGTGCTTAGTCTCTCATACCTGTTCAGGGTGCTTGGTAGGTGCAGGCTGGGTGTGAATAAACAGATAGAAAAAGAATGGGCGCCAGGAACTTTTGTAAAACATAATAGGTGCTTTATTTGGCATCCGTCTACATGGCTCCACAGGTATTGACATACATCTCACTTGGCAGAAACTTGTGGCAGAACATAATAATATGAACTTCACCCCCTGATAGCTCTCACTCTTATGCTGGGGAGGTACTTGTTACCCATAGTAAGGGGTACATTGGCAGTCTCTTGCATAGAGTTAGTAATGCCCCATATTGGAATAAAGTTAAGGCTGCAGAATTAGTAACCCACTACTATGTACTGCATACTTTTTCCATAGCTATTTAATTAGGATTATACCAGGAACCTTACAGTTTGGCCGTCCAAACATACTCCGGAGTTACTATGCAGAGAACTCCTATCAAAGTATGCTTCCTCCTTTTCAATAAAGAGAACAATCTTGGATCCTTACTAGGCACTTACTTAAAGCGCCTGTTGCCTAACTGAAAACAACAAACAGTGACAGGACACTTCTTAATACAGTATGCTTAACTATACACACACAAACCTATTTACGGGAATCACAGTGAGGGCATCAGGCCGCGCTTATAGTGCTGGCGACGGTGACGCGACCAATGACGTCACCCGACGCCGTCGACACCAGCGATAGTTTATTAAATTAGAAACTTTGGCTTTAACCACCTATCATGGTTGTAGGGCTAAGCATATGAAGGCCCATACTAATGAGAAGAGAGTGTAGGAGAAGGAGGAGGGATGGTTGAATGATTCCGATTTTTCAATCTAGAAAAGGAGCATGTGAAGTATTTGATATTTAAAGACAGGTCGGCAGTGATTAATGAATCAGCCTCCTACATGCAGCAGGACAGGCAAAGCCTAGGATGAAATTGCTACGTTCACATGTGACAAATACCGGCTATAACCATCCAAACATTTTTCCTAGAAACACAGATAATTATAATAATCATATCCTTTAGTGTAGTCCTAAAACATTTGACCAAAGCTCATCTGCTTCCAACAATAAGCTCAGCGGTAAAAATTACCTTTGGTGGCCCATGTAATAGACAGTGCTTCATAAAACTGGTTGTCATATAACATCTTCAATGAATTGACCAACCTATGTTAGCGATCAATGTCATGTTAAATAATCCTTTTATTTGCTTCCAAAAAGCAAATGTACTTTCATCTTCCATAAAGGAACACCAAGTTCTTTGCTACTAAAGCATCAATACCATAAATAAACACATCACTAGACTTTAAGCCCGTCTGGTCATATTAATATTTCTTACAAATGTCTTTAGACCGAGGAGCCCTTGACATATTTATATATTTCTTATGGTGTTTTCACCACAACAGTAAGCATCCATCATAAACCCTCCTGGATGACAGTCAGGCAAAATAAGTGCGGATTTCTTTTTATTCTTAATCGATACGTCGACTAGAAGCATCTTAGATAGTACCGGCCATAACAGATCACCAGGCCGGCTCCATATGCTCCACTGCAGATTCATCAATCTTTCGCAGGTGTTCCTCCGCTGGTACTCCCATATAGTCCCATGGCTGGATACAAATCATGCACCGTTATTATTTGTTACAAAGACATCCATTGATCCAGGAGTTAAGGGCTTTAGGACCAGAACGGGTTAATAAAGAATGTGATTGGAGTGTATTTCTCTGAGCAAGTACAATCATTATATTAAAGATTGAACACCCTATAAAAGTGAATGGGTCATACAAGGGCCCCATGATGAAGGCATAAGTACATCGAGTAGTGAAAAAGGTGAACAAAATAAAAGTGCACAACTACAATAGATAAGTGACGTGATAAGTGTAATACAATGGAATAGGTGACCTTGTGTATATATTGAAGTATATGGAGCGTCTGCAGCTGTGACACCAGGGATGGCTCTGGTCCCCCCTATAAGCACACAAAAATACAAAAAACACAGCGCACAACGCTCATAGTGCATTAAATGATATCTTTAGTAACCAAAATAAGGAGGTAAGTATTGTGCGTACATTTAAATAAAATAAACAAGCATTTCAGGGTTATTGTTACCCAAACACCAACGGACGCCCGTGATAGTCTCGTGGCTCTCTCCTTCTCACTCCAACAGCCTCGGTGTAGGGTCTGGATAATCTCCACTCCAATCGCTGGTATTTCAGCCTCTCGCCTTGGGGTAAGGCTAGTACAGTCTCACGTAGGTGAACAGCAGTCCAGAATGACCTCCGCTTGTGTGCGCAATGCCCGTCACTGCACAGGTCTCGTTTGCAACGGGACCAATCAGTGACGCACGAGGGGTATTTAAATGCCAATAGATTGATTAGTCTTTATTCCCTGATGAAGAGACCCATGTGGTTTCGAAACGCGTTGGACTAAGAACTTTGCGAACCCTCTATATCCCAGCACTCCCAGAGAACCGGTCCGGTGTTCTGTAGACTTGCGACGAACTCTCGCGGTTTTATGACGTCACAGACCCGGAAGCACTCGACCAGGACGCCAAACAGCGTGTGCTCCGCTGCTCCGTTGCAAACGAGACCTGTGCAGTGACGGGCATTGCGCACACAAGCGGAGGTCATTCTGGACTGCTGTTCACCTACGTGAGACTGTACTAGCCTTACCCCAAGGCGAGAGGCTGAAATACCAGCGATTGGAGTGGAGATTATCCAGACCCTACACCGAGGCGATTGGAGTGAGAAGGAGAGAGCCACGAGACTATCACGGGCGTCCGTTGGTGTTTGGGTAACAATAACCCTGAAATGCTTGTTTATTTTATTTAAATGTACGCACAATACTTACCTCCTTATTTTGGTTACTAAAGATATCATTTAATGCACTATGAGCGTTGTGCGCTGTGTTTTTTGTATTTTTATAAGTACATCGAAACTGGTTGGGGTCTTTTTTACATGGACTTAACGTGTTTCTATTTTTGACGTTTTTATGCTACGAATACATTTTGATGATTTATTTTTCTCCCCTCTGAGTTATAAATCCCTTTTCTGACTGTGCCACAGTTATTCATTCCCCATGGTTTATGGGGTTGTCCTGCTCTATATGTTCTGCCTGCTCAGAAGAATAAAGTTGCATGATTGGTATCCAGCCATGAGGCTATACAGAATCTGGTACTAGAAGAGGAACATCCACCATACATGAATGCATCTGCATTGGAGCATATGGAGCCGGTTCGGTGATCTGTTATAGCAGATGCTTCTTGTCCAGGTATAGATGAAGAATAAAAGAACTGCACCTCGTTCATTCAGGTTTTGTGATATATTGCATATTAATATTTCTATAGTCCTTCTGCATATACATTATAAATGCTGGCAAAGAACTTTAAAAAAAAAAAACTAGTCTGCATAGTAAAAAAAAATTCGAAAAATTATTAAAATAAATATAAGTAATGATGATCACAATTACAAAACATAAATTGGCAATCTTCGGCACAATTCACACTGTACAGGGCAGTCATAGCAGACGTTTGTGCAATAAAGTTACTTTCTCTCATTTCCAGTTGTCCAATATATTCATAAAAGTTAGGTCATAAAATTCATAGATTTTGTCTGACATGAAAACTACATTGGTTAACGTTGTAATCCACTTAATTTGAAACATAGGGGTAAGTTTTGATTTTTACCAGTAGATAAACAGTTACTTATATGTATATGTAGCAGCAACTCAAATGCTATTTAAATCAACATCTTCCAAAGGTTTCCATAAACATCACAATTATGTTGTAACGTCTACTGACAAACACAGATCTTTCAGGTTAAATATGTTTATTTGAATAATGAATTTGCTGTTGTCTTTTTTTTAATTTATAGTTTATGTCAACTAAAACAAAATCATAAATTATAAATCAGTTTTTACCCAAATCATCTATATATATTTGTCTAAGGATATCTGCACATCCCTCGGAAATAGGCTGACCGGCCTGTCACTCACCCAGATGCAGCCCGTCAACAGGCACATCCCTCCCCTCTGTGTTAGACTTAGCGGCCTCTCCCTCACCTAGGAAATACTCCCCATGGATTTGAATGGCATTGGGGTGCAGAGGGAGAGTGACAGGTGTTAATGTCCTAATTTATGTAATCTATATATCTATATCTATATATCTATATCATCAACCTTGCAACTGTGAGGACTTGGCTTTCTAAATGCTCTGACATTTTTTTCACATCTAAAGACTCACTTTCTAAGCTGCTGTATAACCTTCAGTAATACACCGCCCTCCCAGGCCTGATTTATACGTCTGCTCTTTCACCTCCTACTCCTCATCTCTTCCAATACCTGGGTCCTCCCTCCTCCTACCTTTCTCTCCCTGTATCACAATATGCACTCCCGGTTGCTTTTGCTGTTTGATGTTTCCATACTCACTTTCTTTCTATCCACATCTCTTCCTCTCTCCTTCCCTCTACCTATGCATGTGCCCAGAAACTATTTACACACCTCTTTCTCAACAACTTGTACACCCCTCAAGTAAAAGCACCCCCAGAAATCCTCTTCTCACCTCCTCTCTCCTACTCCTCCTTGCTGCTGGGGATATATCTCCTAATCCTGGATCCAGCCATATACACACCTGCTCTCGCCCAAGCCTCCCTGCCACCTCTTTCCCCGATAATACCAACCAACCTTAAAACTCAACTCGCAAAAGAAGCATCCCAATAGCCAGCACTCATTGCAACTGTCCCACACCCAAAGTCGCTAAGCACTGCCATTTACTGCACTTCGTCACCCAACATACCACTCAGATGGTAAGGTCTCTGGGGCAGGGATTTCATTTCCTATTGTCTGACTTTGCTGCGCTTATTGTATTATTATAATTTCCTGTACTGTATTTTCTTTGTAAAACGCTAAGTACACTGTCAGCGCTATATAAAGATATACATGCAAATATCCCCCACTGTGACAGTCTCAGCGGCCTCTTACTTACCTAGGAAATACTAGGGGAGGGGATTTTAATGGCAGTGGAGAAAGCAAGGAGAGGATGGAGTACAGTATGCACAGAGAGGAGCAGACAGTAAGGCATGGAGTGCAAAGAGAGGGGAGGAGAGAGTGCAAAGAGGAGCAGGGCATGATGGAGGGCTGAGGGGAGACAACAAGGAAGGGAGAGGAGATAGAGAGAGACAGCAGAGAGCAGTGGTGAGTAGTAGGAGGAAACAGAGAAACAGCAAGGAGAGGAGGAGACATGATTAGGAGAGGAGGGTATGCAGTGAGCACTGAGAGGAGCAGACACAGTAAGTGCAAAGAGGGGAGGAGAGAGAGAGGGGTGGTGCAAAGAGGGGAGGAGAGAGTGCAAAGAGGAGCAGGGCATGATGGAGGAGAGAGTAAGGTGGGGAAGGGGACAAGAGACAGCAAGGCGTTACAGGGAGGGGTGAAAACAAAGAGTAATGTTTCATAACCTTTCAGATCTCCTAGATCGGCGTATATTATGCCGGGTACAGCTAGTTAGTTATAAAGATGTAGATCCATTTGGCACATATCTCTAGTCACCAACCAGGGAAATCTAGGTAACGGTTCCGACACAAATTCCTTCAGTTATTAATAGTAAGATTATAATTAATGCAGATGCCTATGAAACGTAAGAAATCTTCTTCAAAAGGAAACACAGAAGTTGCCATCAGATATATGGACCATTTGGTCAAACTAGTCTGACCATTCTCACCAGTCAGGAAAATATATAGTAATACAAAAAGTACACTTTGATTCAAGTAACGTGTATATTGTATTTATTTGAGTGTTCTGGCGATCATTTTTGTAAGCATTCATCATTTTGTAAATACTGTTCCAACTGATACCTTTTTAAAATTATGTTTTTATTCTGTATTGTATTGACTAACACTGGAAATCACAGTGGAAAAATGCATATCACTACGCTTTAACCTGTTTAGGCCTCGGCCATGGTTTTTGCTGGCGGGCGGAGGCGCGCTGAGGCTGAGGGAAAGCGGGTGCTTCCCTTGGCCTTAGACAGCGCGCCGTCCGTGGGCGTGTCGGGGGCGTGTCGGCGGGCGGGCCAGTGACGTCACGGAGATTGGGCGAACTGCTCACGTGACTGGCCCTGCGCTCCGGCAAGCGGGAAAATGTAAAATTTTCCTAAGACCTACGCTTCCGCGCGCTTGCGGAAGCATAGGCGAGCCCCTACTAAAGCCGCTCTCATTGCGGCTGTAGGGGCTCAATGCCGAGCGGAAGCGTGCCTCAGCGCGCCTCCGCCCGCAAGCACTATCCATGGACGCGGCCTTATATTTTTACTTCAAAGCACAAACTTTCAAAACTCAAGATTATTAAAAGTACCTCTAATTTAATTTCAAATTGGGTCCTCTCAAGTTGGTAAGAATGCATGACTTCACTGTGCTTGAAATACATTACTCTTTCCCACTGGTCGGAAGCTCAGATAACCAGTGTCTATGAAATCCAAGTGAACTTAATGTTGATTTTAAAGCTGCAGTTCAAGCAATATCCTACATGTGTGTGTTTTTTAATAAATCAGTTCTTTACTATGGAGAAAATACATTTAGAATTTAAAAAAAATAAACAATTTTAAAGACATTTTTAATGTATTCTAATGTAACAGACATTTTTGTTCCTATAGCAACCATTTACAAAGTCCCCTTCTGAAACAGCTTCACCTTTTTGTGCCCTGCCCTCTCTAGCAGTGACCCAATTGAAGAATCTAGTGCCTGCCTGGTCACAGAACTTTGGCAGTGCAGCAGAAGATTACCCAAGATGCCTTTAGTGAACCCCCAGATGAATTTCAGCGATCGATTACAGCAGAACGGATCAATCAGCAACTTAGCTAATCACTTGTCAGTGTGTAGATTGTATTGAAGCACATATTGAATTTTTTTTAATGACAGCTTGAAGTGCAGCTTGAACTCTGTAGCTTATTTCAACATGCATGAATTGCAAAAGGACAAAATCAGAGGACCTCTATGTCAATGTGACTTCAATAGAACTTAAATCTGAATATAAAATATACAACATAAATCCATATTTATCTTAATGTTGAGATCTAAGACCAGTGACCTGTCAGGTTCTACCTCCCCTCAACCTTCTTTTAGGAGAAAAAAAAAATCTCCCAGCCATACAACTACACTATTAAGTGTTACAGATGTGACTCACTAGGATACACGGTGACAATATTTTGTTATGGGCTCATTGGTCGTAAGAATAATCCTAACACACACTAATAATTATAAATGAATGTGCTTCAGATAATGAATTGTCATTAAGATTACTATGAATTTAAAGTATCAATGTAATCAGTGAAATGCCACAAGTGTATACAATACTGCAATCTTTCATGCAAGGATTTCTGTTACATTTTCTATAGTCGGTGGCGCGTGCCCGTGCGCGCGGGCCACCAGCCCCTTACCTCAAGTGTGCTGGTCCCCGCTGCCTCCTTCCGACAGGGCTGACTGCGTGCTGTGACGCATCAGCCTGCCGGAGCTGCAAGCTCCTGGTGATAGAAGCGCTAACGCGTCACGTGGTACGTGAGGCAGCCAATGAGGATGGGAGGAGGGGAGCTATGGGAGGGAGGCGGCTTGGTATGCATGTATTGTGTGTGTAACTCTGCAGCAGGGGGAGTTTGATAGTGTGGGTGTGCAACGCTCTGCAGCAGGGGGAGTTTGATAGTGTGGGTGTGCAACGCTCTGCAGCAGGGGGAGTTTGATAGTGTGGGTGTGCAACGCTCTGCAGCAGGGGGAGTTTGATAGTGTGGGTGTGCAACGCTCTGCAGCAGGGGGAGTTTGCTAGTGTGTGTGCCTGTGTGTGTAATCGCCCCCCCCGACCTGGTTTGGTCACGCCCCCCCGCACCGAAAAAAATCAGCTGCAGATCGCGATGCAGTGAATTGCACGCGCCGCTGGCAAGCAAGGCAACCGCGAGTCCTCAGCCTTAGTTTTCTTGGACTACTAAAGATGGTGTGCATTAATACAATAAATACATCTGCATATATGATTTTACTAGAAGACCTGTGCACAGTGTAACATATGCTGCATAGCACTGTTTTATATGCTGCAAAATTTTTCAGGGTGACCCCGTAAAATCTATGGGGCAAAAAAAAAAAAAAAAATAGTTGCTAGTTTTAAAGTAGCAAGTCACTTCATAACCAGGTCTTTCTTCACTAAAGATATGTACATTTAGCTTTACATTCATCAGCATTATAAATATTTTGAAGACTGAGATTACTTACCAGAATAGGAAAGCCCATTAGGAAATCATATATAAATACAATCCCAGATATCAGGTAGGTAATTTGAAGTGACGTTTTTACAGGCTCAGATCCGTCGATGGATGATCTTCTTTTCCCGTGTGCATCCTCAACCACAATAGTAGGCACATTGAATTTATTTTTATCAATGTTTTGTCTAGTTTGGATAGAAAAGGTCTGAAATAGGGAAATGCCAATGCAAACAACCCCCATTACTACACTGCCGCTGATCAAAAGTAGGAAACACACTCCAAACCCCAGGCCAATTTCTGTAACGATGAAACGGCAGTCCCGAGTGTAAAATCTTTCAGTGGTGTCGTGCCATCCAACAGCTGGTAGTGTTGAAAGGATAAAAGATACCATCCATATTCCCATGACGGAGTGCACCGCTTGTTTCTTGGTGTTGCTTAACCTATGGAGAAGAAACTTCGTCTTAAATTGTGCACAGGATGTTTAAATGATATATCTATATATGAAAAAATACTGCTATATAAAGATACGGGAAAATGTTAAGTGTAAGCAAGTGAATATCAATGGCATATAATTGTAACAAAAACAATAGCAAATGATTGGCTAATAAATGAAACTGGACTGAATATTTTTAACTGCCAAAACTTAAAGTTGATTTACAGAAAAATTATGAATTTCTTGAAAATCTTTTCCATTTTAACAGTTTGCAAGTTTCTCTTCGTTTCAACCGACTTCTTTTAGAACTTTTATATTGTAATAAAAAACTCATTATTTAATGAAAAGTATACGTGCATGCACTTTACTAGCTGTCCCAATACTTTCCAGGAGAAACATGTGTCATTGCTTCATAATTCCATTCTGAAGGTGAAGGAAGCAATATCAGCTTTCTATGTCACCAGAGCTCATAAATAAACATAGAAGTCTACTTTGAATTGGATTTTATTGTGATAACAATTTACAGTCTGACTGCAACATCCATTAATCTGCTATTTGTTGCAACATGCAAAACATTAATGGCACAATGTCTCTGCAGTGTACCCTGGAACAATCAATAAAGAAATTGTACATTTTTGCTGTCTGCAGTCATAAATTATGCCTGTAGACCTGTACTCTAAATATTTTCCACATTAACAGAAGGGATGGAAATTTTATAAGGGTTCATCTTTAACACACGAAATCTGGCATATTCAGCTCAGACAGGTAAATGTCTGTATACAGTATGTGGATGTTGTCTCGAAGACATTATGACAATTTCTAAACCAACTGCATTTATTTTTGTAATTAGGTTCAGTTTGCACAACACAAATCACCCTTAGTGGTCAATCGTCAGAGATTTAATTTTTTTTATTTTTAGAGGAACTTACAAAATAACGAGGATACCTGGCTTTTATAAAGCACTGTAATAGTGTAGGATCGGAATATAAGAATGTACAGAAAAATACTTGCAGAAAACTTGAGAAAGTTTATAACTAGAATCTCTGCACAAAATGTAAATCGACAACAAAAGGGAATTAAATTAAATGCTCTGTTTATCTATAACGAAATCTAAAACGGCAGCACTGATCATAAAATAGAAGGCCTAATGTGGCTATAACATGAACTTCTATGAGAGTAACAAAGCCATATTATAATGAACTGGTAACTGGATGTTGCTTATGAATTTCATTATCGTGGGAATGATTCAGAAAAGTGTGTAACCTATATGTTGTTCTCTAGAATAATGGAATGCTTGCAAATTGCTGGATAAAGATGTGCAAATGTACTTTGCTTCTCAAACACGTTCCCTAATTTAGCAAGAAATTTGCATCCAGGGAAGCATACTGTATGTTGTAGTTTTTTATTTTTCAGTAAAAAAATTTTTTTTTTACTTTTTTACATTTTAGCATTGCTTATGTGTAATATACCAATTTCAGGCACATGGCGCCTTTTTTGGATGATTTTTAAGCTAATATTGCTTGGTGTGTTTTGGGATTGTTGCCATTTTCACAGGAAAACAGAAAAAAGCCGTCTGTATAGCTCAAAGGCAAACACACCAATGGCTGATATAGCCTAGTATTAATAGTTGATGGAGAATAACTGGAGCAAATCAAAGGGGACGGAGAGTTGGAGAGATAAACTGCTAGCAAGTCTGTAGTGCGTTTAAATATACTGCTTCATAATGCACAGTGTAATTGGATCCGTGTGGTGTAGCGCTTGTACTCACAATGAATGCCTTTCTCCTTGAGAAAGGGCAGTCTATAACCGAAACGTGTGGGAGGAGGATTTCCTATTTTTGTTTGTCCTGAGTATCTCCTTTTTTATGTAGTTTAATAAAGATTTCCCGATTTTAAAATTTTCTGGTGAGTCCCAGTCTTTTGGAGTGGTTGGCGCATCGATCTTCTACTTTTTTCCATTTTCACAGGAAGTCTAATTTCCATCCAATTCCCAAAGTTGAGGGAATGGATTGCACACATGTAATGCAGTATACAAAATACATCAATATTAAACATATTTAAAGTTTTTAAAGCCCCTGGGCCATATAAAAATATTACGCTGGCCTCATGTATTAAGTCAGGTCCTAGGATTTATATTTTGACCTTGGCCCCGGGGCACCAAATTTGTTGAGTGGAAGGGGCAGTTCAGTGTTTCAGGCCCCAAAGTGTTATGTGGGTGTGCCGGCCGTAATTTTGTTTGGGGGGGAAAGGGTCTTCAGGCAGTGGAAAAGGCCTGCCCAGCAAATCGGAAGCCGGGTTGCACTTCCAGTGAACAAATGATCCCTTCCAGTTCCCAAAAGCTCGGTGTAAATTGTTGAAGGTTATAGAAAAAAAACCTAAAGCATTTCTTATATTGGAATTGTTTATGTCCCTTGTGTACATCGTTTATCACTGAAATTAAAAGATACAAAAACTAATTTTACAAGTTCAACAAGGTTTGTTTGGGCTGTTTCTTGTGGAGAAACAAACTGCATTTTAAAAAAAAAAACACTTTCCTGAACAAAAAAATCAGAAGGTATTTCACTAGGGGAAAGGGTACGTTTTACACAGCACACTTACTTATCTTTTTTTTACTAAAAACCTGCCCTCAGAAGAAACAGAAATAGAAAGTAGCAAAAACGTACCTATAATTTACTGGCCAACGAACCATCCACATGCGATGATATGACAAAGAGGTTACAGAGAAGCAGGTTACAAGACTTAGGGTATAAAATGTAGACACAAAAACTTTGCAGAGTCCTTCATTCCATTCATAGTCTGAGTGTTGCCTTCTGAGTTGGACCACAGAATACATGGTGATGGGTATTGCCACATTAAGAATATGCGTTCCAGCCAGAGTGCAGATTAGGAAATCCAGAGGCTTCCATTTCTTTTGCTTGGCACTTACACTTAATATTCCCCATGTGTTAGCTAGAAGTGAGATACCCGAACAAATCAGCCAGGCTACAGCGTTGTTGTGCAGTCTCTGCTCATCATTCATGGTGGAGAGTGAAGGCACCATCAAAAAAAGAGAGTTTTGGATCAAATGTGAAGACAAACAGAAAATGTAAATGCATCTTCTGGCAAAGGTCAGCCTAACACATTTGGGAAAATAAATATATATCCATGGTGCTTAGTCCAAGATGCCTCTGTGATCTGTAAAAAAAACAAACAAGAAAACACATCAAATATAAAAGCTATAAGGAGTCATATGTCTGCACCTAAACAATCTTGACATCACTGTATAATTTGAATAAAAGTTGAACCCAAAAAGTAGGCACTGTCAGGTATTGCCAACATTCTGGTTAGAACTATACCCAAATGGCCTAAACAGAAGAAAAAGGTAAACTCTTCAAATTCATAATTTGTCACTATATAAAATCTATCGATGTTGTCTGTGTTTTGGACAGCTTTATGTGTCAGAGAGCACTATTATAGCACCAGTATAGTACCTCTGAAATAGGTACATTTATACCTGTTCAAATAGTTAATATGTTAAGTTTGGAATATGTTTCCTTCTGGAAGCCAAAATAAGCCACAATGGAGACTGCCAAAAGATCAGTATTACGTTTTCAATTGAAATAAAAACAATAGAGAATGTCATAATACTCCATAAATGCACATAATACTTTCAAATGCGTCTATATACACACACACAATTAATATATACACATACACAATTAAACATGCCAAGTCTCAGTTGCACTTCTGTACCTTGGCAAGCTGCCAGTGTCTCTTATGACTTATTTTTCTCTCACTCTCTGCTCCTCTTTACAATAACCGAGACTTGGCTCACTCAGTCTGGACTCTGCTCTGGAAGCTGCCTTCTCTTATGGTGGCCTTTCTTTCACCCACACTCCTCGCCCTGATGGCAGGTGTGGAGCATGGGGCTCCTCTCTCAAGCTGCCGTTACCGAACCCTTCTTATTCCTCCCTCTCTCTCCTTTCATCGAGGCTCACACTGTCCAGCTTTTTTCTCCTCTCCCCCTCCACGTGGTGGTCATCTATCGCCTTCATACCTCTACTTCTCATCCTTCTGTCTTTCTCTCATACTGAATTCTGGCTCTCTTTCTTTCTCTCCTCAGACTCCCCTGTTATTTTCCTTGGCGACTTCAACTGCCATATTGAGTACCCCTCTCTCCCTTGGGTTTCCCACTTTCTCTCTTTAACTTCTTCTTTTGGCCTTCACCAATGGACTGCAGCCAACACCCACAAAGATGGCCACTACCAAGACCTGGTTTTCACAACAACAACAACTATTTCTCTGACTTCTCGATTTCACCCTTTCCTCTCTCCGACCATCATCTCATTTTCTGTCTCTCACTTCTTCACCTCCATCTACCCCTCGGTTCTGCAGAGACCAGTTGTTGATTCCACTTTGCACTCCTCTCTCTCATCTCTCTGCTCCAGATTTTGATAACCCAGTCATGAACTATAACTACAACTCTGCCCTGTCCTACTCTCTTGATATACATGCCTCTCTGTCTCTCGGCTGTTCTTGCCGTTCTAACCCCAGACACTATCTAAACTGCCACACATGCATGCTCCGCTCCTGCACTCACTCCTCTGAATTCCTCTGGAGGAAATCTCATACTCTCGCAGACTTCCTTAATTATATGCTATGATATCTCTCTCTTTTTTTTTTTTTTTTACATGCTATGAGACTGTACGTGTCGTTTGTAGGGATATGCTATAAACCACCAAATATCTGTGAGATTGAGGAAGCTAAAATACTTTTGCAAATGGAGAAGGCATCAAAACTAGGTCATGTTTGCATAATGGGTGATTTTAATTATCCAGACATATACTGGGCAATGAGATTAGCATTGCAACAAAAGGAAACAGGTTTTTGGGGGGTGTTTAAAGACAATTATATGACCCAAATTATTGAGGAACCAACCAGGAGAGGGGCAATACTGGATTTGGTAATATCAAACAATGTAGAAGTAATAGCAAATATTCAAGTCCTGGAACATTTGGGTAACAGTAATTATAACATGGTCTCATTTGAAAAAAATTATCAAAAACAGATTTCAGTAAACTGAGGATTAATCTACAAGTAATACATTGGGATGATGTTTTTGCAGGGAAAAATGTAGAAGATAAATGGTCAGTCTTTAAAACATTGTTAGAAAAGCACACTTATCAGTGTATACCCTTGGGTAATAAGTATGTAACAGGGTATGTCTTTTCTGCCTGTGTTTACCCACTGTTAGCCTTGTTATGTAAATCCTGTTAGCTGCAGGCAGTAACAGGTTAAATCAGTGGGCTCTCGACCCCCTCATGAAAAAACAAAGAGCCCGCGTCCACGTGAGGACTACCTGCATGGGAGATCCAGGGCAGCCAGATTTTCTGGAACGTATGGCATGTGTCGTTCAGTAAACTGGTTAATTTCTCCATCAGACATATAAACAATACTTTATTCCTGACAATGTAAATACATTGTATTTTATTTTGTTTCCATAGACCCGCTATTGAACATCTAGCTACCATTACAATATATGTGATTAGCTTGTTTTCGGCCCTAGTATGTCCCTGGAGTGGCCTGTTCAACAGAAATAACCATGGGTCCATGGGGATATCTGGATTCAAAATCTGTTGGAGCCAGGTTTTCACCTGCCTCCATAGTTTATATATCCGTGGACAGGTCCACCACATGTGTAGGAAGGAGGCCACCCCACCACACTCTTTGGGGCATAATGGGGAGTAGCCTGGCACATATTTAGAAATATTTTCGGGGGTGTTATACCACTGTATCATAACCTTGTAGGCGTTCTCCCTAACCGTTGAGCTTTTAACGACTGAGTCAAATATTTCCTTCCAAACTTCCACCTCCAGTTAATCTCCCAGATCTATCTCCCACTTTCTCACAAAATAATATAAAAATAATAAGCTTCTGGTGAGAATACGCCCATAGACAAAGTTTTTCAAACAGCGTAGTAGGATTTGTGGGAATCTCCTCTGCATAGAAAGCTCTATTCTGGAGATATCGGAAAAACTCTCGTTGGGATATCTCTGTCTCAAACCAAACTTTCAAAGTGGACCACCTTGAGGTCATGGCTAATATGAATTAGTCTGCTAATATTTGCTTTATGCCAGTTTGCAAAAACTTGTTTGGATAAGCCTGGTGGGAAGTCTTGATTCTCGAAAATGTGGTTCATCAGCGAGTTTGCACTAGTGAGCTTGTATTTGAACTTAAGGCTGTCCCAAAGTCTGAGGAAGTGTGAGATAGTCAGCAGAATTGGCTGTTTTAATAAATTGGCAGTGTGGGTATCCAAAGTATATTATTTAGGATGTTTGGATGCTGCTTTAAAATCCTGCCCCCTTAATTTTTTTTATTATTGTTTTCTACAATATTGAACTATGTGAATTTTCTTTATTACATTTCTTTCATCACCGCTCCCCTGTTGGTGGAGAGAATCAGAGGGCCTCTACTGCCTGCTGAAGGGCTGCCAGCTCTTGTTTCTTAATCTATACCCTCAGTTTTCTCTGTTTATTCTTCTTTGTTTTGTCTGTTTTCGGAGCCATGGTAGTGATGCGCTTTGTCTGGTATGTATTTTAGGTTGATAGGTTCCAGATTGCAGATATAAGCTTAATTTAAAGCCCAAGGAACGAGTCTCAAGCTGCCATTTTAGATCGTGCCGCGCATGCGCCCTCCTGTGAGTGTTTTTAATCTTATTGCTGGTGTCTAGTAAAAGAGATACTTCACTAAGAGTTTTGCGCTCTTTTCTTTTTATCTTTAGTGCTGTTTGGACATTTGGGTTCTATCCAATAAGGAGAGCTGCATCTCAAGAACTGAGTTCAATTGGACTTAAAGGTATGTATATGTTGCTTGTGGGGATTTATATCTTGCATTCTTTCCACCATTACATTTCAGATTATTCTGGTATTCTCCACATTATGTTATGAGCGCATTGGCTTGAAAGATAAATAAGATATAAATACTCTCTCAACAAAAGGATCAATCTTTTTGAAAATCGCAACTATCTATTGTATATACACTATCACCTTTAGTGCAAATTTTCACATCAGCTAGTTTGAGTCGATAGATATTCTAATACCAAGCTAGTAAAATACCTTCACTAAATTCTGACAGATTTATCATTTCCAATACACTAAAGTTATACACTTCTCATTTAATAGCAGAACCTGAGTTTTAGAACCATTTATTATTAAGCCAGATCACATGAAAATGTTCTCTATGTAGATAATAGATAATGATCGGTAGATATTATCTGATGACAACACAAATATATATATATATAAAGAACAAAAATTGCCATATCGTAACATATATACCCGACACACCAAAATCATATTGCTGGAAACGTCTGAAGTTTAGAAATTGCATACATGTACATTTAAGAAAAGAAAAAGATTTATCAACCTAAAAACACCACCACATGAGTGCCAAGGTAGAGTCGAAAGTACTATAAAAGGTGTAGAAAAATTGCTTAAGCCACCTTTTATATTTTTTAAAAATGGAGAGAAAATGTTAAACATTAATACTTAAGAAGAATGGAACAGATGTTGGAATTGTACCTATAAAACTTTCAAAGGATGCTAAAAGTTTAATAATTCAAAATAAAATCTTAAAACTCTTAGCATATGCATTTATCTCCTAAAGATAATGGCTGGAAATGTGGGCAGGATGGGGCCGATTTAAATCATACTTTATAGACTTGTCCTAAAATCCCCTGATTTATGGCTACAAGTTTGTGAATTGGCTAAAAATATCTGTTCCCTTATAAAATATGAAATTTGATGGCTTATTTCCCTTATCATGCAAGATCGTAAATGGAAAATCTCATAAATTCAATCCCTGAATTAAATAATTACTTCCTTTTCTAAGTGGGCAATACTTAATAAATTGTCTACTTTGAAAAGTAACATAATTGAAAAATATTGGTTATGCTGGAATACTTATTTTTACTATATACATATTAAAATGGTACTTTATTATATAATTTAAGTCAATTTACATATTCTGTTATTTTTATTTAATTTGTTAATATTTATTATGTATGTATTTGTTAATATTTATGGCCATATTTACTAAGAAGGGCTACACCGTAAGACACTTTGGGGAAAATTTACCAAGCACACAGGGATCCTGCGTTAACCGCCATTCAAGTCAGTAGCAGTTAAAGCAGGATAGCCATGTGATAACGCCAATCGGAGCTTAGGGAATCTTGGCATTTCAGTGTTTCCTACCTTATGGTCCATTCAAACAAGTGGGCCATGTTTACCAAGTGGCGATACTCCTACACATTGCGTTTGATTTAGTGTTTAGAAGAAAATAGCGATGTCATAAAGACAGTGCTGCGCCATCGCTATTTCAGAAAGTGGACAGTTTTAGAATCTTGCACAACAGAAATAAAAACAGTTGTTTAAATATTATAATGGGGTCTTATATTAACATCATTGGCCATGTGTAAATTTCACGTTTTGCGCAATCTTAACAAAACTCAAAAATCAAGTTCCACAGTATTATACATTTATATACAGATAGAAATGAATCAAATCATTTGTCATATTGGACGTGCATTGTGGTTTCTTTGTTTACTGCTGTACATTTAATGTCACTTTCCCAGAAGCCCTCTAGTTGACCAATATATATATATTCACATACATATACACTGTGGGTCTGGGTTTTGAGCTTGCTAAGATTGTGTATCTCTAATTGTACATTTTTGGGAGGTATGTGGCCTATTCTCTTAGTTTAAGCTCACCCCTATTTAATAAGCAGGTACAAGAATACAAAGGTAATTATAATAGTCATTAAGAGATATCTTCCTCCAGAAGAAAGGTGAAGATCCACTTTGATTTACAACCATCCTCCTTCAGTTCCCATCACTCTCGGGTGGCGTTTATCATATCTCTCCTGGTTGGTGAGGCTCTGGCATGGGCGTCACCTTTGTATAAGAGGGGTTCTCCCCTCATTTACGACTCTGCAGCTTTCATCAGGCTTTCTGAAGGGTCTTCGACACTCCAGATCGGGCAATCACTGCCAAAGCCACCCTTATGGGAATTCAACAATGGAGTCACCAAGTAAGCTGCTACGCAGTCGAAATACAGACATTCCAGACTGACTGGAATAAGGGAGCCTTGAAAGCAGCTTTTCTGCAAGACCTCTCCAAAAGGATCAAGGATGAACTTACCTGCAGAGACATCTCAGGGACCTAGAGGGACTGATCGTACACTGCATCTCCTTAGATGTCCTTTGGTCATCGTGTCGGTATTCCTCCCAAAATGAAATCTTCTCCTATGACTATCGTGACTCTGGATGGCAGACCGCTAGGGCCTTGGATTATCCTTCAGGAGACTCTTCGCCTCACAGCTACCATCAGAGGACTTCATCACGAGCCCATACAAATGGATGTGATTCAGCACGGACATTATTTTGGGACTCCCATGGCTACGCCCATAACCCCCAGATCGACTGGTCATCGGGTCAAGTAACAGCAAGGGCCTCCTCCTGTAGGTCCAAGTGTCTGGTTATCCCACACTCCTTGGGGAACGTTCATTGCTCCAAACCAGAGGCACTGACGAATCTTCATCCCGCCTACCAGGCTTTTCAGGATGTCTTTAGTAAAAAGCAGGCAGAGGAACTACCCCCTCATCGTCCTTTCGACTGTCCCATGGATCTGCTCCCTGGCACAGTTGCTCCTCAGGGCGGACTTAACCTTTGTCCGAACCAGAGATGGCAGCCATGAAGGCCTATATTGAAGAGACTCTGGCTTGTGGATTTATTCAAAAGTCCAGTTCGGGAATCGGGAGCTCTTGGCGGTGCAGATGGCACTGGAGGAATGGAGACATTTCCTCGAGGGTACTTCGGTGCCTGTAACCATACTGACGGATCACCGCAACCTGGAGTACCTTGGGCAGCCATAGGCTGAACACCCGCCAAGCAAGATGGGCTCTCTTCTTCACTTGCTTCAACTATATTCTTATTTTTAGACTGGGATCCAAGAATGCTAAAGCTGATGCCCTTTCCTGCCAGTTTTCTGCTGAAGACTCACTGGAGACTGACACGGTTCTCATTATCCTCCTTCCAGGATTGTCACTGCAATCACTCCCACTGTCATGGACCACATTCGTAAAGCTCCCCGCTGGTCTCTGTTCCTCCTTGTCGGCTCTTCGTTCCCTCCCCTCTTCATCTTCAAGTCCTCTAATGGGGTCATCAATCGAGATTTGTGGGCCACCCGGGTATTAAGAAAACTGCGGAGTTTCTCGAGCGGACCTTCTGGTAGCCGGAGATCAGGAATGACATCAAGGACTTTGTCTCGGCCTGCACAGTATGCGCACGTACCAAGGTGCCATGCAGGTTACTTTATACCCTTCCCATCCTGTCCATGGTCACACTTGTCAATGAATTTCATTGTAGAGCTTCCCGTCTCCCGGGTCATGACGGTAATTCTGGTTATGGTTGACTGCTTCTCCAAGAAGGCACATTTCGTTCCTCTGAAAAACTTCCCTTTGCTCAAGAGCTGACAGATATTTGTATCAGGGAGTTATTCTGCTTGCATGGCTTACCGACACAGATTGTCTCTGACATGGGTTCCAAATTCATTAAAAATAGAAGAAGAAAGGCAGAACACTAACTAATGGTGGACTAAAAAATTAATCAGAGAAAAGCGTTCCCATCAATAACGGTAGAAAAATGTATTGGATTATGAAAATGTGCACGAGAAAACAAGCCCACACCTATGCATTTCGTGCGTCAGCGCTTTATCGAGGTAAGAACGACATACTCACAGAAGTAATCCCGCGGACGCGCCGCCACCATCATTCTACTCCCCTAACTATTGGAGGATGATCAGAGTACGCAAAAGCGCATGACGTCAGCGCACCCGAGCAGGGATATTGAATATGAAAACTTTATTAACAAAAGACACTTCAGTGACCTAAAACAGAACAAAGAATAGAAACCTATTAAGCAAAATAACGACGTATTAAAAAACTAATTATAGTTGTATTGAACATTATTGATATGAGTAAAGCATTTCATATGTATGCACCCCTAGCTGAGAATACAAAAAATAAACTCAATAGTGATGGGGGTGTTTAGAAAAATAAATAAACATATACCAAAAAAAGGTAAAAACTAAATAAAATTTTAACACTAAGGCTCTAATTGTGAAAAGACCACATAATAATATCATAAACATAATAATTTGTATTAAATTATATAATCAGAAATATAAATCAAAAATATGAAACATAAATCCAGAAAATTAAATATAGACGTATAAGAAAAGTCCAAAAGGGACAAGTAAATACATTAAATCTTCACTTATGCTTGCTAATGGTCAAGATCAACTCAGAAAAAGTTATATATCTAAAGTTTTAATTAAAAACAGTATGCTCTCTATTTAAGTGGAAAGAGATATTAGAAATGTATCCTATAGTAGTGTAAGGAATCCACACCTCAGTTTACTGCTTACCTTGCCTTGCAGACCTGTGCAGTCCTGGAGCACTCCCTCTGGTATCTACAGCGGCTGTGCTAGCTATGACTGCAGCCCCAGCCTGAGATCAGTCATTAGAGCAATGCTGTCCTACGCCTCTTCTGCTTTTGGTTCGCTGACATTTAAATACTGCATTCCCATAATGCTTCTCTGCCGGCATAATTACTTTTGGACGTTACATGTGTTCTGCCACAAGCCATCTGGCTTGTCTCCTGTCTTACTAATGATTTCGCTACGCTCTAGTTTCTAGTTCTCGTCTCTAGTTCCTGGTTCCGGTGGCCTGCTGTTTCTCTACGCAGAGGCCTGTGTTCCTGTTTGCCGGAATTCTCCAACCTGCTGCACTCACCCCTAGCAGAGGTTACTGTTGGGATCTAGTGGCCTGCTGCTCTCTCCCTTCGCAGCAGCCAGCTTGGGACTTCTGTGCTGAAGCACTGGTTTACCAGCGCTGCCTGGCGGTGTGCCCACTCTGGTCAATCTTCTCCTTGCTGAAACCGGTATCATAGGCCGCAGACGCCATTCGCGCAGAACCCGCTCCCACCCTGCAGCTATTACGCTGAAGCGGGATCTACTTGACTACTTGTTGCCGAAACTCCGCCTGGATAACGTTTACCCTGATGTGTCCAATCCTGACCCTGGCTCGTCCACTGACTACGCTACCCTCTCCAGTCCCGATCCTTCTATGTACGACTACGAACTGCGCAATCCGGATCCGACTACGTGGTCTCATGTCGGTGATTATATAACCCCACCTCAGCCCCGCGGTCCGGTCCTGGTTTGTGGCGAGCACAACCGTGACAAGTAGTCTTACAAAGGACCAATTGTTCTAAAGATGTATATACAAGGGCATCTGCCTGTCCTCAATTTGGTAATAACCTATAGAAGCTAAAAATGATAGCTGTAAGACTCATAGATATACATGCCAAAAAAAAAGCCCATAAATGCATGGAAAGAGATGACAGCATTTAGCATATAAATAGGCTCAAACTTCAAGACTGTTGTACGCAGTGTCCCAATCTGAATTTAAGCCTTGGGGGGGTTCTGGTTTTTAATGTGAATATCCAGTATAACTCCCGTTTATCCAATATATTAATTCTGTTACCACCTCTAATTGGGCAAGGTACATGTTCGATACCAATGAACGTGAATGTTTCTATACTACCGAATTTACAACCCGTAAAGTGTTGTGAAACTGGATGAGAAAGATCACCTTTTATAATGAGACGTAGATGTTCCATTAGTCAGACCTTTAAAGCCCGCGTGGTACGTCCTACATATTGTTTGCCGCATCCGCAACTTAATATATTACACATGTAGTGTTACAATTAATGTAATATTTTGTGCTAAAACTTTGCCCAGTTACGGTTGAAGCAAATTCATATGGGGCTTTCATATATTTACTTACTTTATATTTTAAGCACCTAAAAGAGCCTTTTGGTAAATTGTTAGTTCTGTTTTGCTGTGATTGGAATAAACTAGAGGAAACGTGATTCACCATTGTTTTTGATATTTTAAATACGAATTTTGGACTGTCAATAAACAAATTTTTGAGTGCTGGGTCTGCTGATAGCACTCCCCAATGTTTTTTGAAGATGTTTTTAATTTGACTTGCTTGTCAATTAAACTGTGTTATAAACATTGGGGTGTCCATTATAGAGTTTCTCTGTCGATTTGCTTTAAACAGTGAAGTCCTGTCCATACATTCCACTTCCTCAAAAGCTCTGTTTAAAGTCTCTTGATGAATAGTCTCTATCTTGAAACCGGGTTAGCAAGTCTCTGGATTGTGAGAGGAAATCCTCGTTATTAGATTCTTTTTAATCTGATCAGTTGTCCCTTAGAGAAAGGTCCTAAGTAAAGGTCTGGGATGGCAGCTGTCTGCCAGTAAAAAGGCGTTACGTGAATTAACTTTACGGAGTACATCTGTGTAAATCAATGAATAATAATAATACATCTAAATAGTGAATGTGATGAAAATCATAATTATAAGTGAAGTGTAAATTTAGATCATTTGAATTGAGGTAATCAATAAATAATAAAAGTGTTTCCACATCACCATTCCAAATCAAAATAAAGTAATCTATAAACCGTGTATAAAACGTGATAAACTGTCTACAGGGGTTTCCATCTCCAACACGTGGAATGACTCCCACCAACCTAAGAATAGGTTGGCATAGGAGGGGCAAAACTGGTGCCCATTTGTGTTTCGCGTGTTTGGAGATAGAAAACTCCAAACAGGAAATAATTGTGAGTTAACAAAAAATGTATAGCATCTAAAATAAAAGTGCTCTGTGCTTGTGATAAATAAGAATGTTCAAAATAATACCTAACATCTGCCATCCCATGTTGGTGTGTAATGACGGTGTACAAAGAGGTCACGTCTAGCGTTACCCAGATGACATTTCTATTCCACCTCACATATTCCAATTGTCTGAGTAAGCAAAGTTTTAGCACAAAATATTACATTAATTGTAACACTACATTTGTAATATATTAAGTTGCGGATGCGGCAAACAATATGTAGGACGTACCACGCGGGCTTTAAAGGTCCGAATAATGGAACATCTACGTCTCATTATAAAAGGTGATCTTTCTCATCCAGTTTCACAACACTTTATTACGGGTTGTAAATTCGGTAGTATAGAAACATTCACGTTCATTGGTATCGAACATGTACCTTGCCCAATTAGAGGTGGTAACAGAATTAATATATTGGATAAACGGGAGTTATACTGGATATTCACATTAAAAACCAGAACCCCCAGGGCTTAAATTCAGATTGGGACTTGGGACCTTGCGTACAACAGTCTTGAAGTTTGAGCCAATTTATATGCTAAATGCTGTTCATCTCTTTCCATGCATATATGGGCTTTTTTAGGAATGTACTGTAGTGCCGACGATTATTCTAAAGCAAACCTGGGGCAATCTCCAAAAAGACCCAGGTACATGCTGGGTACATTTCACACATTTTTGCAGACAGACTAATGGCCCATTGGATTAACAGCGGGGGCCCCTGGCAGTCCCTTTCAAACTGAATGGGACTGCCAGGAACTCCTGCTGTGTTAATCCGATGGGCCATTAGCCTCTGCAGAAATGTCACTGAAATGTACCCAGCATGTAAACTGGCTAATTTAAGACAAGTTTTAGAATACTCGTTGGCTCGTCTGTATATCAATGAGTCTTACAGCAATCATTTTTAGCTTCTATACGTTATTACCAAATTGAGGACAGGCAGATGCCCTTTTATATACATCTTTAGAACAATTGGTCCTTTGTAAGACTATTATAGGATACATTTCTAATATCTCTTTCCACTTAAATAGAGCATACTGTTTTTAATTAAAACTTTAGATATATAACTTTTTCTGAGATGATCTTGACCATTACAAGCATAAGTGAAGATTAAATGTAGTTATTTGTCCCTTTTGGGCTTTTCTTATAGGTCTATATTTAATTTTCTGGGTTTATGTTTCATATTTCTGATTTATATTTCTGATGATATAATTTAATACAAATTAGTATGTATTATATTTATGATATTATTATGTAGTCTTTTCACAATTAGATCCTTAGTGTTATCATTTTAATTTAATTTTGTTTTTACTTTTCTGTAGTATATGTTTATGTATTTTTCTAAACACTCCCATAGCTATTGAGTTTATTTTTTGTATTCTCAGCTGGGGATGCATACACATGAAACGCTTAACTCATATCAATAATGTTCAATACAACTATAATTAGTTTTTTTAATGCGTTGTTATTTTGCTTAATGAGTTTTTATTCTTTGTTCTGTTTTATGTCTTTTGCTATTAAAGGTTTCATATTCCATATCCCTGCTCGGAGTAGAATGATGTATATACACATACATACACACACAGGCCTTGACAAACTAGGGCCACTTGACCCACCCCCCCCTCCCCAAAAGTAACTCCCTCACCCCCCTCACGACTCTTACCTGCGGCGGGGTCTGGCGGCGTGGTGCGGCGATACCCGTCTTCTCCACTGCAAATTGTAGTGTTTCCCCTGCAGGTTCTGAAAAAATTACACCTCTTTGCCGTGGCAACGGGACGCCGTGAAGTCACGGAACGTAGCATCACGTGGCATCCTGTTGCCATGGCAAATGACGCGGTGTGGCCATTTTTTCAGGACCTGCAGGGGAAACATTACAATTTGTAGGGGAGAAGACGGTGATCGCCGCACCACGCCGCTGGACCCCGCCGCAGGTAAGCACTCAACAGCAGACAAAATGCTTTCGCCCATGGCGAGATGTTTGGGGGTTATTCATTAAGTTCAGTTACAGGTTAAAACACCCGACCCTGCGCTAACTCCCATTCAAGTCAACAGCAGTTAACGCCGATCAGGTGCCTTAACCTGTAACAGACCTTAATAAATAACCCCCTTAAATCCCTGGAAAGCAGGTAAGAAATTCTGGGATTTCCTTATAATCATCAATGGGATATAACAAAAGTACACAGTAGAATCATGGACTCCAAAAATTAACACACAGAACAGTGTCCTTTGGCGCACAGCAAATGTTCTTGTAAATGTACGTTAAGTAATCAAGTGTGTTTTCTAATGCAGATATAGTTACCCAGGGAGCTTGAGAGGTTTATGTCCACGGACCTTGAAGTGATTTTTCCATGCGACGGTTAATGGATTGAGACAGTGCTTTATGTGCTCTCAACTCCCCCAAAAATCTTCCTAATGACACAACAAAAATCACAAGCGGATAGGCCAAATGCACAAAAAAAAACTTAATACATTTGAGGTTATATGCAAACATTTCTTAGGTACAAAACACGTGTAGTTCAGGGCTAAGAACTGCATCTTTATCAGAGAAAAATGAATTATTGCTTCATGTGGTCTCTTCTTTGACACAACTGGTAAAACCTTGCTTGCCAACCAAAAACATTGATTACATAACCACAAAGTTATTTGAAAGATGCACAATAAAAAAAAGCCTCTCTCTAGATTTATTTGAATTACACAATTCTGCAAGCACAGTGACCTTGTTGTGAAAAACTTACAGTCTAATTGTATACATAAAAAATAATACAAATAAAACATAAATCGGAAGAAGTGTGTCAGACATAAAAGTGACATTTAGGAAAAGAAGTCCCTGCCACGAAGAGCTTACAATCTAATTGGTAAGTAGGAAGAACGTACAGAGACAGTAGGAAGGTGGTCTGGTAAGTGCATCTGCAAGGGGTCAAGGTCGATATATGTGGTGTATAGTACCAGCCATGGAGCTACTCATATGCTTCATTAAGAAGGTGGGTTCTAAGATGGGTCTTAAAGGTGGATAGAGAGGGTGCTAGTCGGATATTGAGGGGAAGGGAATTCCAGAGGTGTGGGGCAGTCAGTGAGAAAGGTTTAAGGCAGCAGAGAGCTTTCGACACACCTGCTGGAAGGTGTCCATGGGGTCGTGTATGTGTTTTTTGGGGAGGGTAGTGTATGTATTGTGTATTTATAAATGACACTGTTTTGCACAGAAAAACAATGGAAAAAAAAAAATAAAGAGACGTATTATTGTGATATGCATTTTATTCCCCCACATTTTTTCATATGTTAATGCTTATACAGTATATACCTATTGGTGTGTGTACAGTATATGTATGTGTTTGTAGGGGTGTAATATTCATGCATGTGTTGCGGCTCTTGGAATATTTTGGAGAAATAATTTTTTATTAATAAAATGGATCTTCCTTGAAAGGTTGCAGACCCTGCCCTAGGCAGTGTGCTTAAGTATGCTACTGGGTGTACGATAGTGCTTAGTACTGTATTTCTTTCATAGGAAATGGTATTCAACAACTTGTCATAACATTTGACTTTTTTACCTCAAATCACTAACTAAATGTTAGTAAGAACTGATCTAACAGAAATATTTGATCAAAAAAACTAACCTTTGAACAACACAAGAACAGCCATTCAATCAAAGTAAATTAAACTTAATTGAAGCAATGATTCACAATTCAATGTGTGGCTGTCTCGCAGACAAAAATAAACCATGTGACATGATGAAAGACTGCACATATTTGTCAAGTGACCTTTATTTCTTGCTCATAATGGCACTCTGGTATCACACTAATCTCTGCTGTATGATTCATCTTTCACTAACCCTGCTTAATCATTTTTGTTATCTAACATTTAAACACAGTGATCCGTGTATCAAGTAAAAAAAAATCACTATTTTTGTTCTTCAGCTGATTCTAATAAAGGCATTCTGATCATGTGACTCTTTGGATCATTGTAGATTTTGTCCTCAGCTTGGGTGGTGTCAACAGGAGACGTTAGGAAGACACCATACATTTTGTGGGAAACATCAGAGTCTACATTGGTCGACTATTTTTTCCTCATTGAATAAAGGTCTACGTTGTGCATCAAATTATTGTTTAAGAAGTGTTTTAACATTAGATGCACACGCAAGCATAAAACAAAAATGAATACAGCTGCTGTCCATCAAAGTGCCCATTTCTTCAACTTGACTTATATGCTGCTCTTTAATATCGGGGAGGGGACTCCTTTTCCTCTTGTTTTTTGTCTGAAGAGCCGATTCCCATTATGTGTTATAATATTATGGTCACGTGTATTGTAAAGGGCTATGTACCTGGATGGCGCGATATAAATAAAGATATACATACAATATACGGGGAAGCGGAATACCCATGCCGGTTGATGTATATTTGTAAATACTCTTACTATTTTTTAGAGTGAGAACAGTAATCGAAAATGCCCAAATTCTAATAGATAGTCAATACCCTATTTCCTCAATTCTAAGACGCACCTTTTTTTCGATTTCCACATGTCTGAAATCGGGGTGCGTCTTAGAATCGATGTATTAAAAAAAGTGTCTACAGTACTAACCCCCTCTTTTCACTCAACATGTTTCAGGAGAGGTCCCATGTCAGCGGAGGACGAAGTGTGCGGCTGCGACAGGAGAGGTCCCACATCTGCAGATGGTTGAAGATGGACAGCGGGCGGGAATGCTGTGGCGGCGGCAGGACAGGTGCGAAGTCTGTAGGTGAATGAAGATAAGAAGACAGCGGGCGTGCGGTGGTGGAGGCGGCTAATAGATCATAATAGCAGGAGCAGAGCGGCATAGGGGAACGGCTTGGGAGGTGCACACTGTCACACTGTTAGTTGACCGGTGTCTGACTTCCGGTTACAGTGTGCACCTCCCAAGCCGTTCCCCCATGCCACTCTGCCCCTGCTCAGCTCTCCTGCTATTATGATCTCCTGTCGCCACATCCCACCGCACGCCCGCTGTCTTCTTATCTTCATTCACCTGAAGACTTTGGACCTGTCCTGCTACCGCACACCCACCCGCTGTCCATCTTCAACCATCTGCAGATGTGGGACCTGCCCTGCCCCCGCCTGCTTCATCCTCCATTGACATGGGACCACTCCTGAAACATGGTAAGTGAAAAAGTAATTTTCCTTGATTGTAAGGGCCAAATCGATGGTCCGTCTTACAATCGAAGGCGTCTTACAAATCGAGGAAATACGGTAGTTTGAAAAAAGAAAAGTGGGGTATAAAAAAAAAAAGTGTGTGTGTGTGTCGAGCATGAGCATTTTAAGTGCAACTTGTCTTTCACTGTTTTGTCACAGAAAATGTATTTGTGATGGTGATGTTTTCAATGACAAATCAAAACACAATTTCAGTGACAAAACGCAAAGAAGTGTGACCTAGAACGTGGGAATCGGTGGCGGTGGGTGATGGCAGTGAAAAGTCAGGGACGTCTGAATCGGCTTTGGTGGGTGCAGGGGCACTTCTGGGGCCCATCCAAACAACTTGATCATCGTAGATTTTGCCCATTTTCTTCTTCACATACAAAGCGCCAGGGTTCTTAGCCTTGTGAGCCTTCGGAACCTTTTCTTTAGGCACCTTTGGCTTTGGCTTGGAAACAGCTTCCGACTTTCGCTTTCTTGTGGTAGGCACAGCTTCCGACTTTCGGTTCCTGTGTCCGTAGAATCTGAGTTGATCCATGGAAGCAGAATGCACAATATAGTATCTGGACAAGAGCTTGTTCAGATCGAGAACAGCGTGTGGGAGGCTATGCAATTTGTGTCACCTTTTATGCACTGTGCCCCTATTTGAATTTTTGTTAAGTTAATGGGAGCAGCAAACATAGCGACACTCTAAATGTATAATGCAGAGCACAATCACATGTGTGTTCTTAAGAAATTAACAAATATCCAATGCATAAATCTTAGATGAATATAATACATTTTGTGTGCAGGTCTTATACATAATTTAATAGCCTGCTAAAAACCATAAAATATATGTCCCCAGAGGGAATGTTCACTATGCCAACCGGATTCGTTACCGTCCTTCTCTGGTCAGGAAAATGGCCCACCTCTCTCTCTGCCGATACACCCATGTGTTTAGAACACTTTCGCGACACATGAGGATCGTACTCGCGTCTCGCGAGATTTGGATAGAAGGAAGTCTGTGGTGATCACAGTAGCAATTGGAAGTCCTCCACACTGTGTTAGTCGTCCTCCACCCTACTAGTTTCGCCATAAGCTTCATCAGGAGCGTATATGGTGATGAATCCGGTTGGCATTGTGAACATTCCCTCTGTGGACATATCTTTTATGGTTTTTAGTTTGTTAAAATAAATATTTTGCGCAATTGTTCCCTGTTCTTTTTTCCTTATCCTACTCTTGTGATTGGCTGTCCATATACTTCGCTATTTTGGGAGCCAAGCTGAGCTGAGCAGTTCAGTTTAAGGAGGATTTCCCAGCTGAGCCCAGCAGTGAAAATCCTAGAGAGAAGTCTAGCTGAGTCCAGAAGAGTGGAACCTTACTGCTACCAGATAGGATCAGCATTTCTGCTTCCAGTCAACTTTTATCTTGTAAGTGAATAATAATACTGCAGGACTTTCCCCCTCACTTTACAGATTACACTATGTTCTTTTTTTAAATTCTATTTCTCCTTTAGGTCTTTTTCCCCCCCCTCTAGTAGTGTGTGCGTTATTGTTTGTATTGTGGGGGTGATATTATATTGTGGGGGGGGGGGGGGGGGGGTGTGTTGAGGTATTATATTGTGGAGGGGTATTGGCAGTAGTGGTATTCAGAAATGTTAGCAAACGGTTCTCTCTCACCTTACCGCCCAAACACAGAGACCCTGAACGGAACCCGGGGACCCAAACCCAGGGCACCGGAACCTAACTCGGTCCAAGCTCAGAGCACCTAAACCAAACCGGGTAACACGCACCAACCCCAGGGGGAACCTGGAAACCATAGAAAATGTGAATAAAATTCGGCCCGCTTCGCCCTCTAACCCCTGCTCCCCCCGGTTATAGGATCCGGCGGTTTAACGGAGCCGCACTCGCCATCCTTTCCGTGACTCTTCGGGTTAAATGGAGCAACTACGTCACCAAGCCACTAGGAACGCGTCACGTGCCCGGGCAGCTGCAGTGCGTTTACGCAACTGGACTGTGCAGTGTTCCAACCCCATACGCTGCGCCGTGAAGCCAAAAGTTTCCCTTGCCACAGACTGGCAAGAACAGCGCAAGCGCACAGCTAGGCTTAAACCTCATCGGGCCTCGCGTCACTGACAGGCTTGCACATACTGCTGACGTGCGCAGAACGGAGTCCTGGCTTCTGATTGGCTGGCGTGTTACACACAGCGTGTGCGCAAGGAATGCGCTGAATCAGCAACTGGAGAGTGTGCGGTTTATGTGCAGGTACAAAATAAAGGGGACACGTAGTGTAAGGGCAGGTACTGTATAGATAGGTTTGCCAGGTGGCTTCTCCAAAAAATACTGGACACAATGGTGAAAGGTGCGACGCGCGCGAGAATCTATGGTGGGGAAGAATGTTATTTATAAATGACTTGACTGTTACCTAATTTTTTCTAAATTTCACTCCAAGTATTCACCAATTTGCACCAATTTATATTCAGTTTCGTAAAAAATCTGGGGAGGAGTCTTGGGAGGGGGAAATCCTTCCGAGGATTTTTTTAGGAAATAGTATATGAAATAGTGCACATTGGTGCATGCTTGGAGTGAAATTTAGAACAAATTAGGTAATGGTCAGATCATTTATAAATAACTGACCTGCAGTCATACTGTACATGGCGAGTAATACTGATCTTAATGCTCCTCCCACAAATTCCAAGATTGTTGCACTCATTCATATTCTCTCTCTCCCCCCCTCCGTTCATCCTCTCACCCCCCACCACTCCATCATCTCACCCCCCCACCCTCTCACCCCCTTTCATCTTCTCACCCCCCTCTCCCTTCATCCTCTCACCCCCCTCCCTTCATCCTCTCACCCCCCCTCTCCCTTCATCCTCTCACCCCCACCCCCTCTCCCTTCATCCTCTCACCCCCTCTCCCTTCATCCTCTCACCCCTCCCTCTCCCTTCATTCTCTCACACCCACTCTCCCTTCATCCTCTCCCACACCCACTCTCCCTTCATCCTCTCACCGCCCCCTCTCCCTTCATCCTCTCTCACCCCCCTCTCCCTTCATCCTCTCTCACCCCCCTCTCCCTTCATCCTCTCTCACCCCCCTCTCCCTTCATCCTCTCTCACCCCCCTCTCCCTTCATCCTCTCACCCACCGCCCCCCCTCTGGACAGCCAGGCACACACACACACACACACCCACACCAGAACAAAATACACAAAGGACACAGACAGTGCAGAGGCAGGACACAGATAGGCAGGAGACACACAAGACAGAGAGGCAGGACACAGAGAGGCAGGATAGACACAGGCAGGCTACAGACTCGCCTCTCTTTGCTGCATGCTTTTCCCCCACTCTTTGGCCCCACCCGACTCCTGCCACCTCCTCCTGATTGGCTGCTGCTGTGTAATGCAGCCAATCAGGATGGACCAGCCCCCTAGCAGAAGCCCTGCTCTCTCTCTTCTCGCACCGGTTCGCCAAATTTGGGAAATTCTAGGTACAGGTTCGCACCGGCTGAATCCCACCCCTGGGTATTGGGGGCATTATATTGTGGGGTGTATTATATTATGTGTATTCTGGGTGTGTATAATTGTGGGGGGGGGGGGTAACGTTTTGGGCACAAAGTTTTGATTTTTTTTATTTATGCGTTTTGGCACTTGGCCCTAAAAAGGTTTGCCATGCTGGATATAGGGGAATGACGAGGAAGACCAAAATGGGCGGGAAACAGGAATGGGAGCCGGAGAGCTGGCTGCCAGGGCGCTACGAATAGGGTGTTCTTTTAAATGAAAGAAATGGTGCTGCATGTCTTTAAAATGAAAACATTTGTTGTCCATTACATGTTTTTACTAGCAAATCTTAATTATCCATTAACATTCGCTGATATCAATGTAGCTTTGCCAGCCTGTGGACATCCTGCAATCTTTAAAAGTGTACCACAGCAGGAAAGATTTCCACAAGTAGTCTTTTCATGCGTAATAACATGCTGCATGACTGTCAATGCACTGCTATAGTAACCATCTATATTAAAACATTGGTCCTTCCCTATTGAATGGACAATTTGTTTTTGTATACTACTAATTAGAAAATCTTAGATCACTGGGATCATTGGTCCCAGAAGAGCAGCTACAGACAGCAACCATCACGTCATTTGAAGGAAAATCAATACAATGATGGCAATTTATTTAAACTGAAGATCAGAAATGTAAGCTCATAAGAAAAGTTTGGGGAGCACTGCCTATTCACTGGAGTCTCTGCACAGCGTTTCAGATGTCTTATCAAACCAGTAAACTTCCTTTGTGTAAAAACAGAATGAATTTCCAACAAATGACAATTTGCTAGCATCTGTTGTGTTCTGTTGCAGAACATTTTGTGGTTAATAAATAACCAGCATCGCAAAAGCACAGAAACAGACAGAGCATATTCCTGACTGACCGACTCTCTCCTGGTGCAGATACACGAGAAATGTCTAGTCCCCAAGAGTCAATGTCACTCAGTCACTGAGCCATTCTCCTGCTAGCAGTTTCACTTGCAAAATGGGTAATATTGACACCAAATACCAAAATCAGACGACTACCTAAATGTGAAAATCTGCAAAAGCAAGTGTCAGGGAGTATGCATTCCTAATATCATTTACTTTATGACAGAAATACACCAAAGAAACCGATCAAAAGAGAATTGTAATTAAAACTGGGATTCATTTATCAAAATCCTATTAGTGGAACACGTAAAAAAAAAAAATGTCAGTTGTTGCTACTTATTTGAAACTGTATGAGGTACATAAAATAGCTACAAATCCAAATAGTGTCTAATAACCTTACATTATTGTAGCGGAGTCCCCTTACCCTGCCTCCGGCGTGGGGGAGCTGTTTTGTGGTTCCATGGAGCTCCACGTGATCGGGAGGTGGGGGTGGCCATTTTGTGAGGCATGCATGCGCAGAGTGGCGCGCATGCGCAGAGTAAGGAATGCGACAGGCATCTTAGGTTAGCTCCGCACATGCAGCCGCGGGACTACATGTTCCAGAATCCTAGAGGGAGGGACTATCCATGTGGGGTTGCCCCAGCCAATGGGATTCACGCAGGAGGGAGACAGGATATCCTCTGCATGCAGGGAGCGCGAGTGAGTCCTGACGGAGGAGGCAAAGGAGAAGGTACTGTCCAGGGAGCAGTGCTTCCTGGGCTAGGCCTAGATCTTGCCCCTAGGCCATAGTTAGGCCCTGAGCCATAGTAGTGCAGTGTTGTAGGGAAGGCCCCAGATAGGGACTCTTCCCCTTATTGTTATTTCTGCACCAGTGACCGGGCGATCACGCGGTGCCCTGCAGCCTGGGAACAGGTTACAGGCTCCATAGACATTTTGTGACACCCTCTGGCTGGAGCTAACGTGGAAAGGAGGATCTGGACTCCTTAGGAGAGAGGGGATTTGTGTTGGAGGCCCCGCTGCGTGGGACCTGCACCAACTCACTACGCCAAGCAACACCTGGGTATCGGAGTACCCAGGCAGGTACCCAACGTGCACCTACATCTACAGGGGGTAGCGCTACCTCACACTTGGGTGGGAATTGATGGGACAGGACGCCAGTGGTATTGGTGTCACGGCACCCTCATACTTTGGGGGAACCACCACGTGTTGGGTCATTGGGTGTACACTGTGGTTACAGTTATTACCGTTATTGTATGCGTATATGTGTTAGTAGGTGTATACAGTAAACCTTAGTTATATACATTGTGTGGTGTATTATTCTTTTCTGTGTATTGGTTCCTGTGAGGGGTTAGCTGGCCAACGCTGGGATTCCTCATGAGTGGAGGCGCTGCACTGCAAGGAGAAAGCGCTCACCCCAGGCTCCCAGAACTGGAGGCTTAGGCCTCCTGTGAGCAAACAGGTGTAGCAGCACGCGTAGTTGCCGTGCAGTTCCCTTAGGCTGCGGCCAGGCAGGGAGCGGGCACGCTGGCGCTCATACACGGTGATGTCACGCGCCCTGCTCGGCTGCAAGATTTGTGGCTGGCTAGGTGCGTGCGCGGTGGGGCGATTCGGGGGGCGCGGCCATGACGTCACGTGACGCACGAGAGGCAAATTAAATTTTGCTTGCTTCAGCAAGCAGCTAAGTGCCGAGCATGCTGCAGCCATAGGGAACGGGGGCTACATTAGCATATTTGGCACTTCTGAGGCACTGATAAAGGCTTCTAGGACTGGCCAATAATACAAAAGTAAAGTTACACACTGTTACAAAAAAACATTTATAATTGACTAAAATACTAAAGGATTTGCATCCTAAAATTTGTGTTGCATTTAGAAATAACTAAATATTTCTTCTGCAGCATTAAATTAGAGATAGCAAGAAACTAGTGCAAGCAGAGTGATCGTCAATGCAGTGATATATTTGGCCTTTTCACAAAAGCAGACTAGCTACATTGAGTCTATTCACTTCAGCCTTATCAAGCCTGATACAGCTAGTGTCGCTTGGTGAATGATCAAGCTATAAATCTACACATTTAGGCTTAGCAGTGATTTCCCTCATTGTGTCAGTTCTTTTAAATTAGTAATGTTTTTCATTTTGCAGCAGCGCAGTATTGAGACTTGAATGCAATGTTCTATTCACAAATAATTTGGATAACAATCGTTCAGTTAGTAATCCAGGTGTATAATTCATGACCACAATCCACCCCGACATCGAGAATGGAAGAGAAAATCCTCCTATTTTGTGTTGGTCTTCATCTCATCTCACTGAGAGCAGAGATCAAGATCACCCCTAGAAACAAGCAAAACATCCATGACACAGAAAGAATTGAAGATGCTTTCACGCAAACCAACCATCTTGGACCTCACATATAGATCATTTGTTTTGCTCACTCAGAAAAAGTTTCTAATTATCCCCACTCCCCCATGGTAAAAACTGCACAATACTTAGCATGACTATGTAATGAGGTCCTCCAAAGTACAGGCCTCTTACAAAATAGAAGACATGAGTTGCTGCTCTACGTATAGGGCTGTTTTTCTCGGGAAGCTCAGGGAAACTCCACTGATGGTGACTTTAAGGTCACCACGTGACTATCGATTCTCTGAAGTTTCAACCACTGACTATTTCTATATTGGATTAAGAGGATACTAAAGAACAATGGTTGCCATCTTTTAAACATGTGAATGTAATGCTTGCGCGAGCCCACAAACAAGACCTGACCCCGGCACTGAGGTGGGAAGGATATGCCACACACCCACAGTAGCAGGGGCGAGCCCAGAAGGTGGTTTGCAGCGTTGCTGGGTCTGGGTATGACGAAAGGGTTAATCTAATAGTTGCCGGGGTCCGTGGGTTGGAGAGGTACACGTAGTTGAAGTCCGTAAGCCTGTGGTCTGGGGTAGGAGAGGTACTCGTAGTCGTTATCCGTAAGCCAGGGGTCAAGAGCCAGAGAGAATCCACAACAAGCCGGTTCGGTACACAAAGAGTTAACTGCAAGAAAGTAGACAGGACAAGGCAAGGCACACACAAGGCTACACTTCGTTATGCTTAGCAAGGTATGACAGGAAGAGGCAGTCCTTTATAGGAGACAGGAACCAGTAGGAGAGGGGGCGGAGCGGAGGCGGGCCTCCGCAGATGCCAAAGATAGGCTGTAGGAGACAAGGGCTCATAGCTAGACTTGCCATGCAGCTGGGGCTCATTGCGCGCCGTCATGCGCGTGTACAGCGCACAGCAGAGGTGTGGCGCATCTGAGGGGGCGGAGCTGTGCTCCGTGACCGTGCATAGAAGGAGTGGGTGCGCACGTGCTCTATAACAGGAGCAGGATGCGCGCATCAGCGGGGGGTGGATCTTCGGCAGCTGACGCTGCAGTACTATAGGTAAGCGAGAAGGGAACGCGCTGCAAGGGACGCGTTCCCCGATTCCTCACAGTGAAGCAGGTTCAATCATGGTTACTGAGGTACTGTACACAATAAAACAGAATCTGTGTGTCTGGGGCACATTCTCTCCTACCTCCGCCCATCCGACGCAACTTATAGAGATCGCATAGGACAACCTGCATTTCCTTCCCGGTCTCTTCTCAAACCTCCATGTGCATTTTCTGTTTACACTGGCTTACTAAACTTGGTCAACAGCATAGAAAGGTAAGTGTTATCCAAACTCATATTTTGATATCATAGCCAGGCCATTGCAAGATTTCCTAAAAATTCAGGTCAATCCTGCTAGATTCTAGAAGTTGGTAACCCTAAATGTGTCTGCAATGTGCACTTGGGAAGAAAAGGAGGGTCTAACTTTCATTGATTTGAGTTGGTTGAGACAACATTCTTTAGTGAGGAAGCAGAAAAACAGCATTTTATCTGCTAATTATGATGGGGTCTGCTTCATAGTCAGAATCAACAAGTATTCATCGAATTAAAAGCTCGAATTGGATGATATTCCAATATGGATGTAGATTCAAAGACGTCTTACTTATTTTGCTAGTACAGTAATTCTCTAATCTCAATTTAACAACCAAGTTCCTGCAAGTAGCCACGGGTGCGAGAAAATAAGGGGCACTGTTTGGTGCCTGATTGGGTGTTGAGCTACATCCTTGTTTTAGTTATATTTTTATCTAATGTTTTACCAGGAAGTAATACATTGAGAGTTACCTCTCGTTTTGAAGTATGTCCTGGGCTCAGTTAGGATGACAAATACATGGTTACAAATATATAGTTACATTAAGTGAACAGGGTATACATTATATACAAGACATTGCATGCACAGTTAAAGATAATATATATTATGGGCGTATGTAACAGTTACAGACCAGATTAAAATGTGAGACAGCTTTAGTTTTGAAAGAACTTAGACTGGTGGTGGCTGTGAGAGTCTCCGGTAGATTGTAGAAGTAAAATGCTTGTAAATTACGTTTTTTACACCTGTGTTGCAGATTTTTAACCCTTTGATGCCAGAGGAGTCTACAATTCAACGGCATTGCAGGTTACTGCCAGCAAAGAGGTTAAGTAGCTTTACAGTTTACAAAGAGGTTAAGTAGCTTTACAGTTTACTGCTGTGAAGTGCTATGTACATTAATGGCGCTATATAAATAAAGACATAATACATAATATATTAAACCTTCTGATGTAAGAAATCTAAATTACACCACCCCAGGCCACATATTGTCTGGCGAAAATTGGGGCAAAAAACAAAACAAAGTAAAGCACAGAATATGGTATATCACATAATATTTACACCAAATAACTCCCTACAGAACCACATCATGCAGAGCAAAGACTGGAGCAAATTGGCAAAAATGAGCATGCCTCTTTGAGCCATCTGTGATCCACATTTGACTTGACACATCCCCCTTTGTCTTATGACCCCCACTCCAATAGATATTCTTACAGGTAGCTGGGCAGACGTTTATGATATGAGAGCTGTGAAGCCAGCATATCGCTGCCCTGCCCCTGGTAATCAGGAGTCTCCTGTAGCAGCCCCCAATTTTTTTTCAACTTCTCAGTGTTCTGAAAAAGATCCAAATCACCTTTAAAGTAGCCATTGTGTATATTTGCATCCTGCGCTAATTAATGTTTCACTTTTCTCCAGGTCCGCAAAATTCAAGCATATCAGCTACTTCTGTTTATCTGTTTGACCAACGACAGCTTTATAGTTACTTTACAAACAATGGACAAGACAAAGACAACAATTCACATCTAGTTTTTAGGACTGACAAATAGGATTATTGGCAAAATACATTAAATAAAAGATTGTAAAAACCCTCCAAAGCTTTGTATATTATAGAAACGGTAAAGCAGCAATTATGCCCAATTGCCTATATATATATATATATATATATATATATATATATATATATATATATATATATATATATATATAACGGAAATAGCTGTATTAGTCCAGTTGCGATAGTGCAGAATAAATGAGTTCTTCAGTATTAGCCGATACCTTTTTTATTTGGACTGACGATTTATATGATAGGACAAGCTTTTGAGAGTTCTCCTCTCTTCCTCAGGTCAGCAATACTGGTTTACAAGGGAAGCTATGGCTAAAATAGCGGTTTGGAAAGCAGAAAAAAACAGAGATTTAGATAAGGGTGGGGGACAAAGTGATAATTACAAACAATTGTGATAGTGTGTGAAAAAAACCATATCCACATTAAGTCCTCTTGTTTTGGTGTCAAAGAGTCTTATCATTCTGAGTTCAAATGTTTTCCGTTCTTGGGTGCGTTTAAACATTCCATTGAGGATTTTGATTTTGAAATCATTTATGGAATGATCTGGTTGTGAGAAATTATGTCCCAATGGTGAGCAGTGTCCTCCGTCTTCATGGTGTTGTATAGTGTCTGTGCATATTCATTCTGCCTTGAAGTTTTTAACCGGTTTCCCCAATGTAGCATTTATTGGTAACATTTGTTGCACTGAATCATATAAACCCCATTCCTGGATGTGCAGCAGTATGATCCTTTAACATTGAGTGTTCTATGGTTGTGAATGGCTGTGAGATCTTGGCATATATGTTTGCATAGTTTGCAACGTGTGTTGTTGAACGGTTTTGTGCCATTATGCGTCTTTAAATTCGTTATGAAGTTTTCTGTTGACTAATTTCTGTTTGAGGTTTGGTGGTTGGTGGAGAACACCTGCTACAATACAGACAGAAAGAACCTACCACACGCATACCACTAGTGGCTACATACAACCCTACCCTAGAGGGAAAACGAAAAATAACCAAAGATCTACAACCCATGCTGGCAGAGGATGTGACATTAAAATATATCTTTCCCAAACCTCCCATTCTTGCATTCCGGCAACCACCAAACCTCAAACAGAAATTAGTCAACAGAAAATTTCATAACGAACTTAAAGACACTGATAATGGCACAAAACCGTGCAACAACACACGTTGCAAACTCTGCAAACATATATGCCAAGATCCCACAACCAGTCACACCCATGCAACACTCAATGTTAAAGAATCATACTGCTGCACATCCAGGAATGTAGTTTACAAGCAGTCCTCGATTATCCAATGGAGTCCGATCTGGAAGTAGCGTTGGATAGTGAAACTGTTGTAAAGTGAGTCCCATGTTAGTCAGTGGCAGTGAGCGTTGGATAACACATTTAGGATCATATTGCTGCACATCCAGGAATGTGGTTTATATGATTAAATGCAACAAATGTTACCAAGGATGCTACGTTGGGGAAACCGGACAAAAACTTTGGCAGAAAGAATATGCACAGACACTCTATACAACACCATGAAGAAGGAAGATACTGCTCACCAGTGGGACATCATTTCTCACAACCAGATCATTCCATAAATGATTTCAAAATCAAAATCTTCAATGGAATGTTTAAACGCACCCAAGAACGGAAAACATTTGAACTCAGAATGATAAGACTCTCTGCCACCAAAAGAACAGACCTTAATGCGGATATGGGGTTTCTCACACACTATCCCAATTGTTTGTAATTAGCCTGCCTGCCTCCCTGACAATGTTCTTATCATCAACTCCCCCCCCCCCCCGCAGCATCCCCTTCAACCCTCCATGCTGTTACTTGTTACGGTGTTATTACCATTCCAATTTCTTCAAACATCCCTTTGTCCCCCACCCTTATCTACTGTACATCTGTTTTAGCCATAGATTCCTTAGTAAACCAGTATTGCTGACCTGAGGAAGACAGGAGAACTCTCGAAAGCTTGTCTTATGACATAAATTGTTAGTTCAAATAAAAAAAGGTATCATACATACATACATATAATTTGAACGGGGTACAGTGGGTTCCTCTGAGCTGAACTGCCCCATTAGGTCCAGTGACCCCCAAGTTCGCAAGAAATGCACCAGTTTAGTTTACGGTGTTTTTTGAATGTTAAAGATGGTCATAGGAAGATGCAACATCATCCCCTGATGAGGGGTTTTCAATTGGCCCATGGGGGACACAGGATTTGGCAACCATTTTGATTTCTCAGATCGGAGCTGAAAACACTGACAACTATACCAGTAAGTATCTCAGGAACTGGGAGAGCTCCAGAGATAAAAAAAAAATAGTACCGTATAGCACCAAGGGAACCCTGGTTAGTGTTTTGTAAGTCAATACTACAACAACAAAAACTAGTGTGGAGAATGCTGATTTTAAAGTGAATATATATGTACATTTAACAAGGTGTCAGTGCTGATAAATAAACCCACTATTGGGATTGCTGCTTTCAAAGTTACACACATGAAATGTAAGAAAAAGTGTGAATCAGCTACTATGATTAAACATACTACACGTGACTTTCCTTAGGTCACTTTGGTGCTAGATGACTTTATCCTCTTCATGTACTGTAACAATGCACATGACTTGTCACAGTGCAGCGTCCACCTGCCCTCACACCCAAGGGTCCAGCTCCCAGACCCACCTCGCACACCTGTGCTGCACCCCATGCAAACTGCACCCTGCTGTGAAACCAAACACATGTGGGTTCAATCGAGACCCCCCGTACAAGTATTCACAAATACAGACACTACTGAGGAGCACATTCACATGTCTGACAGCTCCACAAACCTGCCTTCCCCCCACTATCTCCCAGCACACAGGCGGTGCACGTCGTTTCTGCAGCGCGGTGCAAGCATCTCCCGGGGTTTACATGCAGCACAATAGAGGTGTTTCCTCAGACCCTTCCCCTAAATAATGCCATTCCCATGTATATATTATCCTAATCACACCTGAGAAGGAGGACGGGAAATATTTTTGGGGATGGGGGTGCTGTACATACCACATCAGTAACAAACATATAAATATAAAAATGTATTAATCCAGTGGGTGGGGGGGGGGGTGCAGCCCCCCGTACCCCAACTTCCATCCTCCATGCATTCCCCCCACCCCGTTACATAACCCAGGACAAAGGGATGCATCTACTTTCCACCAGCGTGAAGTTTTTTTGTTTGTTATTTCCCACCCCACATTTCCCTAACACGCGTGGACCCCCCACGCCAACCCACCCTTTTAATCCCCGCATGGTGATTCCTAGGGGGGCGATCTGTTATCCGCACGGGGTCATGTCAGCCCTTTGTCGATCGGTTGCTTGTTGCAGAGCAAATCCTCTGACTCTCCGTCCCCGTCAGCGATACAGAAATAATAAATACAAAGCCGTGTCTATTACCTGCTGAGAATCGCACTCGGTTTGCAGGGAACATCCCTTTATTTCCCTTTAAAATAGGGGACTCCGGATCCCTGAGGCAGACAACACACAGATCAAAATAGCAGCTCCCCGGGCAGCCTCGTGGGAAACCTCAGCAACCTCAGCAGCAGCAGCAGGAGCAGCAGGAGCAGCAGATCCAACGCGCTGACAGATCGGGGTTGCTTGAGTTGCCAAGTGAATGTGTGCGGTGCATCTTGCAAGCGCTCTCCCCTCAGCCAATGCCCAGGAGTTCCGATAGGTAACCATTGTCCCGGGGAAAGCAGCTGGATGTATCCCCCCTTTTGTAATGTCGCTGCGGGGCGAATCTCCCACCTCCCGCTCAGCCCACCCAGAGCAATGTGCCCCCTCTCCTCATCACTGCAGGAGCACTCACCTTGCACCCCCAGCCAAATGCTCTTCTATTTATTTCATCATTCTCATTGTTTCTCCCTTTCTTCTCGTGGGAAGGGGTTGAACAGAGCGCATGCTTGACACTGGGTGTCACTTCCACATCGGTGCAAGCGGGTTTCTTGTTATCTGATAAAGGAGATGTAGGATTTGGCAACTTTTTTTTTTTTTTGTATTTCGTTGAATAGGTGTAAAAAGAGCTGGCTGTCTAGTTCAATTGCAACTAAGTGTTGCTAATGTAAGACAGACAGCTAGAGTACAGCAGGAGGGGCAGCCCCAGCAGGGCGGTGAGCTTCTATTTTAAGCATCCCTTTTAGAAACTGGTTGGATGAACAATATTAAGCACTTATTCCCATGATCTGTTCTTTGTATTATTTGTTATTCATATGATTATGTCACGTGTATTACTGCTGTGAAGCGCTATGTACATTAATGGCGCTATATAAATAAAGACATACATACCCCCCTTTTCTTTTAAAATTTTTTATTTGTATATGTAAAGCATGTGGCAATGTATTATTCTACATTCTTACCTAAACTGGCAATTGTTTGGTGCTCCTGTTATAAATCTGTAAAAATCCTGATTGTGTGACAAACATTTTAGTTGCAATCAACCCTTAAATCCATGTAACTCGGCTGCTACAATGTATCCTTATAATAATACTAGCATGTTCTTGTATAGCGCTGCTAGTTTTACAAGAGACATTTTGCAGGCACAGGTCCCTGCCCCGTGGCGCTTACAATCTATGTTTTTGGTGCCTGAGGCACAGGGAGATAAAGTGACTTTCCCAAGGTCACAAGGAACCAGGAATTGAAGCCAGGTTCCCCTGCTTCAAACTCTCAATGCCAGTCAGTGTCTTTACTCAATGAGCCGCTCCTTCTCCCACTCTCCTTATATTACTAAGGTAACATTATCTATTGCTAGGCCTCATTCAGGGTGGCAGAGACAGGAGGTGGAGGGCGCGCGTCCGCGTGTGCGCGCGTCAGTCTGCTGGGCGATGTGTACACATCATCCCCAGCAGACCTTTGCTAGCGTTGAGGAGGCGGGTCTACAGACATCAGCTTAGGGATGGGTGTTGCTCTGTTCAAATCATTTTCAAGAATGATTTGATTGCCTGCCGAAGTACCAGTGACGCTGCTGCAGCTTGAAAAAACAACTTGAGTTGTTTATGCAAACTGTAGCAAGCGTCAACTCCGTACTTCGGCGACAGGGTATCTTCTACCCTGACAACTGAGATTGACTTTAAATACTTTGTTTCAAACGTGCGCGCGCACACCGCGAAAAACGAGGCCTTACAGTTTACAGCTCAAACTGGGGATCAATCCAGAAAGTGTTACAAAGATCTTGCACTGCTGGGGAGGTGGGCTAAAACCTGCTATAGAATTCAATGGATGCTTAGTATATTGAAACCCATTCAAAATAGCATTAAGAGTTGGGGGGAAATGCAGTAAGAATGATCTAATACTACAGAACTGATTTTTTTTTTTTAAATCTTATGTTAAAAAAAAAAAAAAATGTGCTGTAATATTGTTTAAATGTGCTTCTCAAGAAGTGGGATTTAATTTAAACTTTGTCACTCCAGGAATACTCCCAAGAGCCACGTTGCAGATTCTGCTTAGGCATTTTCTTTTTTCGTGAAATATCTGGTTGGATCAGCACTCAGTAATAAAATAAAGAATAGAGAAAAATGCACTCACATGCTCCTTTAGGGCATCAACTAGCTTTCTTTTTTTAATGTGCAGAATAATCAATACAAAATTCTAGATAGAATTGTTTGCAGACACACACTGTTACCATAGCAAACTGAACAACGTTTCAAGCCCCTTTATCAGGCTTAATCATGGTCTATGTTATGATAATACCATGACCATATTCAGTATTTTAATGAACTGGCACACAAACAGTTATTTTGAATTTCAAGTGTACATTCAAAATACAAAGAATTGTTTTTATGGCAGATCAAGTCCTAGACTGGGTTTTATCTTTGTTCAGAAGGAGAGATTATCTGACAATTGCCTTCTCTGGGATGATGGGGGGATTGAATTATGGCCCCACATCTTTGAGACAGCAGAAATAAAGAAACCTACTAATTTATCTTGAAAGACATTCCTTGGTGTTCTGTAGAATCAGGGTGTGTGGCCAGGAAGAGATTCCAGAATTGTGCAAATTTACTAAATATTATGTGAAAGATTTATTTATTACCAGGGAACTCAGCTGATTAAATTGATACCAAGAATGACAGGTTAGTCTATGTTATATCTCTGATATCTGTTTTCTCATGAAAAAATATAAATTGATGAAGCAGGATTAAAGACAGGGCCGGTGCAACCACTAGGCGATGTAGGCAGACGCATAAAGCGGCAAATTTTGGGGGGCGGCGGGAGTGGAGGAAGAAGGCAGGGGGGAGTGAGATGAGGGGGGTAGTGAGAGGAGATAGGGGAAAAGGGGAGAGTGAGGGGGGAGTAAGAGGATGAGGGGAGTGAGGAAGGGGTTGAGATGAGTGGAGTGAGGAGGGGGTTGAGAGGAGGGGGGGTGAGAGGAGGGGGGGTGAGAGGAGGGGGTTGAGAGGAGGGGGGTTGAGAGGAGGGGGGGGGGTGAGAGGAGGGGGGGTGAGAGGAGGGGGGTGAGAGGGGGGGTGAGAGGAGGGGGGTGAGAGGGGGGGTGAGAAGAGGGGGTGTGAGAGGAGGGGGGGTGAGTGGAAGGGGGGGTGAGTGGATGGGGGGTGAGAGGAAGGGGGGGTGAGAGGATGGGGGGGTGAGAGGATGGGGGGGTGAGAGGATGGGGGGATGAGAGGATGGGGGGTGAGAGGATGGGGGGGTGAGAGGATGGGGGGTTGAGAGGATGGGGGGGGGTGAGAGGATGGGGGGGTGAGAGGATGGGGGGGTGAGAGGATGGGGGGGTGAGAGGATGGGGGGGTGAGAGGATGGGGGGGTGAGAGGATGGGGGGTGAGAGGGAGGGGGGTGAGAAGGAGGGGGGTGTGAGAGGGAGGGGGAGTGAGAGAGGGGTAGCTGTTGGACTGCCTGTCCCAAAGTGTATAAGACAGCTTGTCACCATCCCAGAGGTTTGATTCAATGTGTGTTCCAAGAATTCAAGCTCTGGGTAAGTCATCTAAGATTCTCAGAGGCTAAGTGTCCAGTTACAAGTCTCCAGCAGGAAGAGGCTACTTGAAGGAAAAGCTCCCTCGATTATTTTGCTGTTTGTTTTGCAACAGTTACTAGGGTAAGATTGGTCATAAGCTCCTACAACTAGGAAAGGTAGTTTGTGTTACCCCAGATTTCCAAAGTAAATGTATTTTTAGTGTAAATTGTGTTACATTGTGTGTTTGTCTTTTCCTGAAATACATTACAATTTATTTTACCTCCTTGTTTGCTCAATCATATGATCCCGGTATAAATGTGTTGATAAATCTGGTCTCCGTGACAGGGGCGGGTGAGAGGACGGGGGGGGGGAGGGTTGAGAGGGGAGGGGTTGAGAGGGGGGGGGTTGAGAGGGGGGGTGAGATGATAGGGGGGAGTGAGACGAGTGGAGAGTGAGAGGGGAGGGGGGATTGACAGGAGGAGGGGAGTGAGAGGGGGAGTGAGGGGTAGGGAGTGAGAGAGGGGGGAGTGAGGAGGGTGGAGTGAGAGGAGAGGGAGGGGTGAGAGGAGGAGGGGGGGTGAGAGGAGGAGGGGGGCATGAGAGGAGGAGGGGGGGTGAGAGGAGGAGGGGGGGTGAGAGGAGGAGGAGGGGGGGTGAGAGGAGGAGGGGGGGTGAGAGGAGGAGGAGGGGGGGTGAGAGTTGGAGGATGGGGGGGTGAGAGGAGGAGGGGGGGAGTGAGGAGGAGGGGGGAGTGAGGAGGAGGGGGGAGTGAGAGGAGGGAGAGTGAGAGGAGGGGGAGTGAAGAGGAGGGGTGGGGGAGTGAGGAGGAGGGGGAGTGAGGAGGAGGGGGGGAGTGAGAGGAGGGGGAGTGAGAGAGGGGAGGAGTGAGTGAGAGGGGGGAGTGAGAGGAGGAGGGGAGTGAGTGAGAGGAGATGGGGGAGTTAGAGAAGATGGGGGAGTGAGAGAAGATGGGGGAGTGAGGAGGAAAGGCAGAGAGGGGAGGAGGGGGAATTGAGTGCGAGCTGGACTGGTGATTGAGTGAGAGTGCAGGAGGAGGGGGGATTGAATGAGGGGAGGAGTGGGAATTGAGTGACAAAGGAGGGGGGAAAACAGGCAGGGGAATTGAGTAAGAGGTGGAGGAGGGATTGAATGAGAGGAGGAAAGGGAAGTTTAGTGAGAAAGGAGGAGGGGTGGAATTGAGAGTGGAGGAGGGATGGCTGTCGGACATTGGCCTGTCAAAAAATGTGTGTCCATTTATTGGCCCGTCCCTCAAAAAAGGATTGGCTACCCCTGGTTTAGGCCGTAGAATAGAATGTGGCCTACGTTCAATATGCCACAAAGCCACTTCCCAGTGCAGCATATTCCATAGCGGCCTGGGTAAGATTTTTTTTAAATGACAACATCGGAATGTAATCTTATTTTTAAACATTAATTCCAATAATTCATGGTGAGACGTCTAAATTGTAAACTCTCCCGAGCAGGTCTCTCACTGCCTCTTTGTAGCTGTTTGCGCATGTTTGTCCGTATTTGTATGTAGCTCTGTTTATGTGATTTTCTAATCTCTGTATCCCCCCTTGTTCCACGATGCGGAATATGTTTACAAATAAACAATGATAATAACGTACATTTTCATAGCCATATTCTCAAAAAACTCGCTTTGTTGCGCTTTTCAATCAGTGCAGTTTTTAACCCATTCCAATAACATTGGACACAACATATACAGTACATCATTATATCTGTGGCCTGCTTCTATAAACGTTTGCCCTTTCTCACATATTTGAGTTTTCCTGAACTCACACAAAGCATCAGGGTGCAGGGTCAAGTAAATACACCTAAAGAAGTCGTTCTGACTGCTTCATTTTAGTTTCAAGGCCTACTATACTTTTTATGATATTCGTTGTTGTTTAGTGTATATATTTAACAGACAATTTATGAAAAAAGTGGTATAGGGCTGAGCATTTCAATTACCTCCCTACAGTTAACAGGGAGCATATATAGGCACAATAGGTCACACATTCAGCACATTTATAAACTGATGACTTAAAGCACCATTACATGCTGGATTTCTTCTTTTTTTACAAATATATTTCTTTACTTATCTGAAACACGGGGTCCCCCCCAGCGGAACTGCAGCATTCCAAGCTCTGATGGTTTGGGAGATATTTAATTTTGAAATTCCCTTACAAGATTTCTTGTCTGGTAAAAGCAATATGGTCACTCTGGTGACCAATAGCAAGCTGCAACATCATTGTCAGGTGACATTGTAGCTTCTGATTGGGTGACAACACAGCCATCTTTATTTTTCCTTGCAAGTATTGGCAAAAGTAAAAAAAAAAAGAAGTATCAGGTAATGATGTACCGAGCACCCGGCACATTTTCAGCTACCCGGACATTACCCGGACTTTGCAACTGAGAAGTGATCCCGGTGCCAGGTAATGTCAGGGTAGCTGAAAATAATCTTATTACTTACCTTTCTTACCTTTCAGCCAGCGACAGACGACATGTAGGAACAGCAGCAGCGGTCCTGTGGTGGTGTCAGCATCGGAAATGTCTTCAGCCAGTGTGGGAGCTGCAGGAATCCATTACACAGCACCGCAGAAGGTAAGCAGTGTGAGCCGGGGAACCACGTGACTGGAGCAGGAGCGTTCCTATTGGAGAGACTTGGAGTTTAAAAAATGAGAATTCCCGTGTTATGAACAACACTCCTCTACGTTGAATTTTAGTTGATTCACAAATGCATGGGTTTTATGCCCAACTGTTGCCTATATCATAAGGACAGGCCAACCTTTTGTGGGTGTGTCTTAATCCTACTAATCAATCTCTTGTGACATTTAAGGCTGCGCTTATAGTGCTGGCGACGCGACCGATGACGTCACCCGTCGCCGTCACCACTGTCGAAAGTTGTCATTTGATTTTTAGCGACGTCACTGGCGACAAGGCCAGTGATGTCACTAAAAGGGGTGGGCCGCGCAATTTGATTGGTTTAGAGACAGTCACATTGGCGACAGGCTGTAAAAAAATCAAATTTACCCGATTTCAACATTTTTGGTCGCTCCGTCGCTCCGTCGCCCTTACTATAAGCGCTTGTGACAGAGTCCATGTATTTGTTTCGGAGCGATGTCGTGTCGCTGTCGCCGGGCACTTTAAGCGCAGTCTAAGGCTGGGAGAGAGAATGATTTTTTTTAAACTGAAATGACTCAGAGTTTAAATATACTATAACTCTCTCCCTGTAACCCTTAGGCTATGTCCCCGGTGCGAGGCTGCTGCATGCGCGCCTGGCGCAATCTGCAGGCAGCAATGGGAGGTGCAGGGGGCGTGGCCAAATGGGGGGCACAGCTGCGCTCCCATTGGCTCCCCATATCTGCCCTTGTATTGGCTCCCAGTGCACACCTGACCGCGTTGCCGCACGGGAACACAATCGTGTTGTATCCCCTGCTGGCTGATGCGCCACCGCACTGCGTGAGCCAACACGCACGAAGACACTGGGGCCTGCCACTGCTGAGGTGAGTGATTGGTGTGCGGGCGCGCTCGCCGCCATCACCACCGGGGACCTAGCCTAAGAATAATGTTACCCTCACCATCTCATTCGTCACCTTTTCTGCTAGCCAGAGGGTCTTAGGAATTTATACAACAGGCTTTGAAGATACAAATGTCATTACCAGGTCAATTTCTGGTACATCTGGCCCCACTCACCCTTCAAAACGTATTGTTTTATTGAGTAATAAATTTACTGACCAGGTTAGCACAGATAATCACAGGAGACGGAGAAAAATAGGTATTTTAAAATGTAAGTTAACCCCTTTTGTGAACTTATGTTTTGTGACCACATGGTTACTTCCTCTGTAGCCAGTGTCCGGAAGTTATTTATAGTAGTGTAACGGTGTTTCCCCCACCCGATGGGAGTTTCTGTCATTACAGCGTGTGTGGTGCATGCTAAATGTTGGTAAGCAGGAGGGCTGAGTTGTCCGCTGATGTTTGTGTGGACAAAGGACAGGATTCTGGGGTACATACCCAGCATACTTCTCTAGCAGTGCAGCGCCTCCATCTGTCGTAGGCTCCAAATGTATGGAGGCGATCTCCTAAGATAGAAACGATCACCTCTCCCCCCAGTAAGATCACTCACAGGCAGGAGGTATATGAAACAAGAATGGTCAGCACTGACAGTCACGGCAGGCTTCTGCCCAATGCAGTCTCTGGCTCGGATATCCAGCTGTAGGATGGTCCCTGGACCTGCACTATGGGTCAAAGGCCCCCGCAGCAGTCCTAGCTCTTCTCTGCACCTCTAGCAGAAGCAGAGGAAAGGTGCACACTCACTCTCCCCCAAGGGGAAGAGGCACAGAGAAGACCCAATGTTCAGACAACCTGTGTTGTGTATTTAAAACCAGAGACAGAACATAAAACACAAACAGAGCTCAGTGCACATCCAGTAAAACTTATACACGGTACAGTGCCTAAATATACATGTATAGATATCTATTAAATAAAATGGTCTTTTAGTTTAACATTTTGGCCAAATTGTTGTAAGCCCCTGAGCCACTACACGGCAGACCACATCTCAAGGGTCCCTAACACTAATATGAATTCTTAATAACCTGTGCATTACCAGGAAGAATGATTTATAATAAATCTGTCAAAATTAGTTGCAAAGTTCTAAGTCTGATTGAAGCTTTTATTAACCTGTACATTACCAGGAAAAGCACTCTGTATTAGATTTGTCACAATCACACTGCAAGCAAGCAAGTTCCCCTGAGAGTGGGAGCTTCAATCAGACTTAGAACTTTGCAACTAATTTTGACAGATTTATTATAAATCATTCTTCCTGGTAATGCACAGGTTATTAAGAATTCATATTAGTGTTAGGGACCCTAGAGATGTGGTCTGCCGTGTAGTGGCTCAGGGGCTTACAACAATTTGGCCAAAATGTTAAACTAAAAGACCATTTTATTTAATAGATATCTATACATGTATATTTAGGCACTGTACTGTGTATAAGTTTTACTGGATGTGCACTGAGCTCTGTCTGTGTTTTATGTTATGTCTCTGGTTTTAAATATATATATTGCCATGCTCAGTAGCACTCCTCTGTGACACTTATATGCTTATATATATGTTGTGGTTATTTTGGGGGTTCAATATGAGCTTGTGGGTGTCCTGTATGTTTTACAACCTGTGTTGTGGACAGAAAATATGATTAAAAGTGCGCAGCTAATAAAACTTCATAGTGATAAGACACAAATAGTGACTCAAATCAACCAAGTGTGCATACCCATATGCCCAATATAGGGAAATAATGAATATATAATAAATACAAAACCGTATTAGGTGAATAGATTAGCGTCTGCAGCCGTATCAATAGAGTGGCTCACACCCTTTGCACTATAGGAACGAAAACACAAGAAAACAGCGCAAAAACGCACATAGTGAAGTACATAAAAATGTGTTTTATCAATTTAAAACATCAGATAAATAGGGTAAAAGCATTGACTGTGATAAACACAGAGGTTACCAGTCAGCAGGCAAGTACACGAAAGGAAAACATCTTGTGGCGATGGTATCAGGGGGTCGTCACGGCTCGTCAGTGGCGATGGCCTCTCTCAGTAGTGGCACAAAAGATCCGTCTCGGAGCTGGCGTCCCTTCTATCAAGATGGTATCGTTCCGGTCAGGTAAGTACCAGGAAACTGAGGATTAGAAGTCCTTATGGTGTAATAGTCACATCTCATTGGTGACTGGTTCGAAATGTCCATACGTACTGCTTGTCTGTATATCACAGATCAATATAGAGCCCGAGTAGAAACTTTGCATGCAGTGGACCAGTCAATGATGTCACTGTTAGTCGCGCAAGCTCCTCCACGGAGCGTCGCGTATACAGAGCGTCAGACTCGATACAGGAACATACTGGGTTCTACCGGGAGATCACAGGCTAAGAAAAATAAAAGAGTGACAGTCCTATGCGTTTCGTAGCGGCAAGGCTACTTCCTCAGGGATAGTCACTCAATGGTTCACGAGATGTTAAATACCCCACTGTGCTCACACATTGGCTGGCACAGGGAGTATGAACATCCAATCAGGTGAGCAACAAGGGCAATCACATCAAGTGAAACATAATCATCAATTACATATCAATACAGAGAAGCAAAAAAGAAACAAAAATCAAATGCATAAAACATACATAAACAATAAAAATCTAATAAAACCAGTGTTGTGACCTGCCTCTCTGAAGTGGGAAGAGGCACTGACTAAATTTGGGCGGCACTCCCCTGAAGTATAGCCAGGAGGAAGGCACCAGGTCTGTCCCAGGATTGGGCAACCCAGGCCTGGTTCCACCTCCTCTCCCTGTCACTCAAGGGCACTGCTGGGAGTGAGGAAATCCTATGATAAGTATGATAAGTACTGGCAGGCCTGCTCTTACCAGGGCTTACTGCCAGTGAGGGCAGACTGATAGCCAAGGACCAGTCCTGGCTACACTCTCCTTCTGGTGGAAACTCCCTGTCCTCATTGGGACCGAAATTTGCGGGTACCAACCTTCAGATGCATATCCTAAACAGAACAGGAGAATCAATAACAACAGTATAAGAATCACAATGTAAAATATACATACTTTTCTGTATTACAGTGCATATAACTTTGATTACATCACAACATTCCATGAAAACCCCAGGTCACTCCCAACATGGAGAACCTAATTACTCAGTAGTAATGCTCCGGGTCTGGTTTGTTGACATGTGCCCCCGTACTATCAGGTACAGTTACAGAAAATACCTTCTTAGGGTGGTCTTTCAAAACACACTCCACCTTATTCAAGGTTTGTTCATAGCGATACTCCATGTAACAGACCAAGCACCCACACCAGGGAGGGCCCGTTCCTTCAGGTCCAGAAGGACCAAAAGGTACTTCCTTAGACCCTGCGTCCCCAACAGACTATGCAAAACCCAAAACAAGGAAGATACCGAAATAAATGAAAAAAGCACATGCTCAGTAAATAATGTCCAGAGCCAGCAAGAGGATGTAAGCTGCTGCACAAAAAATATATTGTCAAATCGTAAAGTCCTTGGTCTGTGAAGCAAAAACGATAATTCTCTCTCTCTCTGTCTCCTCCATTCCCTAGCAGCAGGAGACAGAGAGAGAATGATCGTTTTTGCTTCACATACTGAGGACTTTACTGTTTGACTATATATTTTTTGTGCAGCACCTCTTGCTGGATCTGGACATTATTTACTGAGCCTGTGCTTTTTTTCATTTATTTCGGTGTTTTCCTTGTTTTGGGTTTTGCATAGTCTGTTGGGGATGCAGGGTCTAGGGAAGTACCATTGGCCCTTCTGGACCTGAGGGATTGGGCCTGAGGAAGGGGTCTTCACCCCGAAACATTGCCCCCATAATTACCCTCCTCCATTTTGTTTTCCCCCTCCACCTTTTCCCATTATGGTTTTCCTTGTCCCTTTCCCTTCCCCTGTGTTTTCCCCTCACCACTTTATTTAGGGTCCATTTTTATTGCCCGCATGTGTAACATTGTTCCAAGTTATTATATATTTTTGTCTTCATATTAAATTTTCTTTTTGGCATATTCCTTGTTTGACATTTTTCTAAAGAGCCAGTGAGTTCTGGATCACTTTGTTGTATTGCAAACGTACAACGATTCGGGGGTGCAATATTTACCTGGGGAAGAGAGATCCCCGAAACGTTGTGCATTTGCAACCTGCAAATAAAAACAGTTAATAATGCTATAATGTCTGGTGTAAGACTTTATTAGAACAGTGCGGCAAGAAGATATCCAGCTTCTTTTTAACTACCCCACACATTCTTCTTTCTCTGAAAATGGTCGATATTTATAAAAAAAACTTTTTTTTACTTTTCTCAGAGACACACAGGCCACATGAGAATTAAATTATCAAACTCCATGTAGTGATTGTAACATTATTAGCGATGAGTCTCGCAATACTAACTGGGACTGAATAAATGCTTTTTCTACCACATTTCTTTATATGAAACATCATTATATATTGTAGTATCTTGAGAAGGGTCATATTTGAGCACAGAAATGTCGATTTGATATCACCCGTTAGTGCACCTGGGATAGAAGTCTACAATAAAGACTGTTTTCTGTATTGTAGTTTTTGTGCACAAAATCACCACAATACAGGGCCCATTTTGAATTCCACCATCATTTTTTAAGGGGAGATCAACAAGAAATTCCATATAATGATTATCAAATAATTAGGAATGGGTCTGAAATACTAACTGGTGGGATGGATGCTTTTCCTACCAGATGTCTCCGTCCCTCGCATTGTCAGGGTTAGCCATTGAAGACCCATTATTGTTACATCAGAACCTCTCTGGAATTTGACAGTTCTCTTATGAGTAATTACTGGGTGACCGTAGGAGTTATTAATTAAACTATGTCCATGCCGATTGGGGCACTATCAGGCGGAAACTCTTAATTAAATTCAATAACAGTTGCTATGCGATAGTGCCCCAGTCAGCATTATCATAGTTTAATGAATAACCTCCTATGATTACTTTTAATCCCTTTTACCACTGACAACAACAACACAGAGTATTGCACACTGCTCACTAACAATTATAAATAATATTTAATGACCAAGTGTTAAATAACACTAAGTGAGTGCTACCTATGTACAGAAGTTTTACCACTGAGGCTGAAATCTGCAATGCAACACAGAGCATAACATAGCAGGGCTTTAAAGCATCAAAAGGGTTAATTTGCTTTTGGCAAGAAAAAAAGCACATTAAATACGCATCAATGGAAATACTAGTGTCTGCTGAATGGCATCTTAAATAGGTCATGTTTTTTCAGTGTGCTTTTGGAATAAAAATGATTAGATTGTAAGCTCTTTGTGACAGGGATTTATTTTATTTGTGCGGTTGTATTATCCACACTGAAGTGTATGCTGGCAGCATTCGATAAGGAAACAGATGGTTTGGCACAGTGGCTGGGCTGTCAGGCTTTGTAATAAGCAGGACTGTTGAAGGGGAATTGTATGGTAGGGGAAATGTTAACCGCCTTTAAAATGTATGGTGCCTTTTAGAATGCTCCCAAGTATGACCATGCACTTCGTGCTCACAGTAGCGCCTTTTGTTTAGGGAAAGTATAAATGAATGCAGCTGAACCTGCAGAGCATTTTCTTGCCTGAAATGCTAATTTTGTGCATTAACCACCCTTACTGCTCTCTACCAAGAGGTTTTTTTTCCTATGGCAGAGGGTTTGTACCATATTACCTACTAACCAATCAAAGCCAACAGTGGGATCATGATCCAGACTAAAGGCCTCGTTCAGTAAAATCCGATAGAAAAAAATCGCCATTTTTGACAGTGTTGCTATCACGGTATGCAGAAAGCCCCGAATACCAATGATAGCAACATTTGCAAACATGGCAGGTAGCCAGCGACGAGATGTTCGACCCTCTGAAAAGTGCTCACCTGGCAAGTTGATTCTGCTGCAGAGAGAGAGAGAGAGAGAGAGAGAGCGAGAGAGAGAGCCGCCTCTCTCTGCGCAAATCTCGGCCGAAATAAAAAAAAATGAATTTAAATTTTATTACTAGTAGGGGCAGGGGGTCTCCGGAGCAGAACCGTGTTGTTTTCAGGTCCGAGGACCCCCTGCTTCCCGAGATAGAGGCCCCGTTATGTTGTCCCGTCACATGACGTGGGACATTTACATGCATAGGAGATACCGGCACCCCATAATGGGGCCTGTATCTAAGGAAGCAGGGGGCCCCCTGACCTCAAAACAACACGGTTCTGCTCTGTAGACCCCCTGCTCATCTACACTAATAATAAAATTTACATTAAAATATGCAGTAAGCACCAATACACAACCCACCCACTGTGCCACACATAAAACCATTATTTATTTATTTGAACACGTGATTGATAACAAAGGCCGGCGGGAGTCCCCGGGTGTTCCCCACGGGTGTCCGGGAGTCATCGGGTGGTCCACGTGGGCCTGCGGTACCATTTGTGTTGTAAAAAAAAATAAAGATGGCCTCCATTTCAATAAATACACGTCCCCCTCCCCAAACACATACAGTACAGTAATGTGCAAAATAATTATCCAGATATTGATATGGATCCAGATCATTTGCCCATTATTAAACAAAACATTAGCCAAGCAGCATAAATAAAGTAAATAAAACCGTTCTACTTACCATTTTGAAGGGCGTCCTCGTCAGCATACTGCAGGGCCATGTCCTCCATTGCCAGAAAGAATACATAAAAAATACAATCTAATGGCCCCAAACCCCTTAATCACCTTAGCGGTTAATAACCGCTATAGTAATTAAGGGGTTAACCCACCATCCCCCGCTACACACCCGGGAGACCTAACCACCCACCCCGGACCCACTATACCCACCATGTACCCATTGATTGGCATTGTAGTACATTATACCCATATAATATGGGCATGATAAGCTACTATAGCAGTCAATGGTCACCCTAATACAAAAGCATGAATGTCCAAAATACACAATAATAAAACATATACAACAAGCACCCAAACCGCAAGAAACAAAAATTAAAAGCCCTAGCCAACCAATCAATTACCTAAATTAAAAGCACTAGCCAATCAATTAAAGAAATGAAATCACAAGGCATTCAATAAACATCATTAAAACCACTAGGCAATCAATTACATAAATCATACCACTAGCCAAACAATACATTTAATACATACATTAACCGCTATGGTAATGAAGGGGTTAAGTCTGACTGCAACCACCCCGCAAGGCCTAAACACACACCAAGGGCCAAATACCAGCTTCACCCACCCCCGCTACCCACAATAAGAATGGCACTGGTGGTTACCCCTTCATTGCCTAAGCGGTTAGCCGCTAAGGTAATGCAGTTGCCTGTAAATGCATGTTTTATGCATCTGATTCATACCGAGAGTCTCCGGTGCTGGTATTAATGGATATCAGCTCTGGAGTCTCCCGGCATTAATCCGATGCAAGAAAAATTCCTTTTTTTTTTCAAAGAGGCGAGACGGCACTTATCGGCAGCTTCTCACCACCTTCTTGCCAACTTTTCCTGGTGAGGCGATTTGGAGAGGAATTCTCAATTCTAGAGCGGCGATCAGCCTCGATAAGCTGATCGGGGCTATTAGAATTGAGCGAGTTTGAAAAACTGCCGATAAGTGGCTTTTCACCGCTTACTGCATAGGCCCCTAATTCTTTTTCAGATCACAGGCTGATTAGAATAAAGGCTGTTAACATTGGGTTGTGTTTACAAAAATGTCATTTTGTTCTCCTAATTCATTAAAAGTTATATATGCATTATTTGCTTATTTACAAATGCAAGTGCTGTTTGCAGTGGTGAAAATTGGGCTAGATTATTTCTCCAGTTGCACAAACCACATTCTCCTCTGAGAACAAATCAGAGAAAGCGTCGTACAATCCTGCTGGCAGCTCTATACAAACTGCAAAGACAAGAAAGAAACTGCCACATTCCCTTGCAGCGCTGTTGAGAGGTAGTGAGCATGCAACACACCGCACCCAAGGACTAGAGCTTTCTGTAAGTGAATTTACAGTTTGTGAGTTTGACATTGTGTTCAGTGGTCAATGTCTTCTGTCCTTGTCTTAGCTATGTGTGAGTGAGTATTGGGCACTGTGTGATAGTACTCATTTGTCATTGTGTAGTATATATAGCTTTATTTCTATAGCACCATCCATGTACATAGACATTTATAGCAGTAACATACGTGAAATACAGCGGCGGATTTAAAAATCCGCCGGCCCTAGGTACAGCTGTTGGGGCCGCCCCCTTTACCTGCTGCCCCCCTCCACCTATTGAACCGCGGCGTCATTTGACGTCACCAACGTGACGTCGCACGGCATCATGTTGCCATGGGAACGCAACGTCATTTGACGCTGCAACGTCGCATTGCCATGGCAACGAGACGCCGTGACGTCACGTTGGTGATGTCGCTGCAGTTCAGAAAGGGGAGGAAGGCGGCACGTAAAGAGCCGGCCACAACAGATAAAATGACTTCCCATTAGGTCCAATAGGCCAGAGAGTGCGGCAAAAGTATATGGAGGCGGACATTTTTTGACGCCCTAGGCCTGGCCTAATGGGAAATCTGCTACTAGTGACATAATACGAATAAGCGCTTTATACATAAAAGTAGACATTAGGAAAAGGAGTACGTGCTTCGCAGAGCTTACAATCTAAGTGGTAAGTAGGGAGAACTTACAGAGACCGTAGGAGGGTGTTATGGTAAGTGCATCTGCAGGGGTTCATGGTAAATGCATATAAGATGTATAGTGTCAGCCAACGGAGCTAGCCAAATGCTTAATTGAAGAGGTGTGTTTTACGATGGGCCTTAAAGGGGATGAGAGAGAATGCTAGTCAGATATTGAGGGGAAGGGTATTTCAGAGGTGTGGGGCAGTGAGAGGGTTTAGGTGGGAGAGGGCTTTAGATAGAAAAGGAGTCGACAGAATACATCCTTGAGCAGAACGAAAGTGTCGGGTAGGTGTATAGCGAGAAATTAGGCCTGAGATGTAAGGAGGGACAGAAGAGTGTAAAGCCTTAAAAGTGAGGAGGACAATTTAGAAAGTAATACGGGATTTAATAGGATGCCAGGAGAGGAATTTCATTGAAGCAGCATTTAGGATAGATTGTAGAGAGACAGAAAGGCCGGACAATAGAAGGTAACAATAGTTGAAGCGGGAGAGAATGATGGCCTGTGTTAGAGTTTCAGCAGTAGAGCAACAGAGGAAAAGGGAATATCTTTGCAATGGTATGGAGGAAAAATCAACAGGTTTTAGCTACATTGTGAATGTGAGAGGAGAATGTGAGGGAAGAGTCAAATGTGACACCTAAGCAGTGTGCTTGTGATACGGGGTGTATCACACTTCTGCCAACAGCAATGTAGAGCAGTAGAGCCAGGTTTGGAAGGAAGTATGAGGGTTCCGTCTTTGACATGTTACGTTTGAGTTGGCGAAGGGCCATCAAGGATGATATAGCAGAGACATTCAGAGACTTTGATCTGTATAGCAGGTGTAAGTTCAGGGGTTGAAAGGTAATTTTTTGTGTATAGTGGTTAGTATTTGAACCCAAGAGATTTGATAAGGTCACCTAGAGAGATTGTGTAAAAGAAAAGAGAAGAGGTCCAAGGACAGACCCCTGGGGTATAGAGAGATTGATGGAAGAGGAGGTGATAGAAATCAAGACACTGAAAGTACGATTGGAGGTAAGAGGAAATCCAGGATAGAGCTTTATTCGGATACCATGAGTATGGAAAATGTGAAGGAAAAGAGGGTGGTCCACAGTATCAAAGGCTGCAGAGAGGTCGAGTTATATAAGCAAGGTGTAATGACCTTGGTCTTTGGTAGCATGGAGGTCATTCGTTATTTTGGTGAGGGCTGTTTCGGTGGAGTGAGCAGTGTGGAAGCAAGATTGTATAGGATCTAGGAGAGAATAGGAGATGAGAAAATGGGGGATGCGAGAGAATATAAGGCGCTCAAGGAGTTTAGAGGCAAAAGGCAGGAGGAAGGCAGAGGAATAGTTAGAGAGACAAGGTCAAACTTGCTCTTTTTGAGTCTACCTATTTGTCTGTAAGTGAGTGTGGTGATCTTAGTGAGTGAAACTAACTGTGTTAGAGTATTGTTAGTGTATTGATTTGTTTAGGGTAGGCCTTTAGGGGAATTAATGTGTTTGTCTTCTATCTGCCTTCCTATGTGTATGTAGTTCTTAATCAGTAAGGGTAGTGGGTCAGTGTAGCATAGCTACTCACAGGAGAGTAGGACAAATGGAGGGGAGGAGTGATGGTGATCGTTCATATACTCATGAGTGTTAAGATGGGACAGGGAGGACATGCCAGGTAAACAGGGAAGAAACAGTCATGCCCCCAATAGTCAGACCTTGGTGAGGGTCCTTGTGGCATATCAGCTGTTGCTTCATTACGTGTGTGCTAATCCAAGTTCACTGAGAATGAGGAGCTAGTTTCTAAAGTAGTGGAGAATTATGAGAAACTGTTTAGGTCACAGTCCATCAGAGTGCCCACCTCCTGGTGACTAATTGGAGCAAGAAACCTGGCAGGAACATTGTGCAGCAGCATCACAGCCGTCGCATGAAACTCAGCAGGAACCACACCCGCAGCCATATCTTCATCAGCAACAACAGGAGACCAGGCTGATAATATTCAACCTCGAGCCTGTTACGCAAATAACACAGGGGGATTTTCCCACAATAAATGGAAGTTCACCTACCTCTTCGAGGTACAGGAGTAATTTAGGCACATCTTAAACCCAGATTATAGCCTTGAGACAGGAAGTGCTGTCAGAGGCCAACATATGTATACTGTATCTACTGGACTCATTACTGTTGAAAGAGCCATCCTAAGTGCTGAGGAAGATATGAATGGTATCTTTATCTCTCTTGTCATGATCATCCAGCAGATGACTAGGGAGCACAGGACCAATACTGATATCCAGCCAGAACAATGGAAATTGACAAGAATCTATTACATCCATCAGCTACACCCAGCACCTCTCCTCATACTGTACCACCTCCTACAGCTGCTGTCTCCAATGGCAGAGGTGGTCAATGACAGGGAGAAAAGGAGGTAGAAAGACAAATATTTTTTTGTGGTGCCACTATTGTTTGTTGTTTCTCATTTTTATGGGAGCGAGCAGGGATGGAGTTTATTTCTGCTTACAGTGCCGTCCTGTGGTCTAGCAGGTGATATAGTACATCAGGGTCGTGACCAAGATCAACATCTATGTCATCTGTAAGGCAATTAGTGACTGCAATATTATGATGAATGCAGGAAGCCACTATATTCTGACATACTTTTACACTTCAAATGTCCTTTCTATTACAGATCAAGTGGCTGAACATGCCTCACAAAATTAGCCACAAGTGTCAGAAGCCATGCCCCATCCTGATGTCCTGGGTCACTGTCACGGTAGCTTATGACAAGATATAATGAACACCAAATATCTGGGTTGAACTGAACGAGGCTTAGATATAATAAAATATATTTATTCCTTAAAAAAAGGTGAACACAGCAATATAGTACAATTAACAGGCAAGAAGGTAACACTTACTTAGGGTTGGGGGATGGAGAAGTATCAGCTAGCAATTCTCCAGCAATCCGGTGACATCCCAGGTGGAATCAGAAGAACAACTAAAAACTGTAGGGTTGACACAGTTTACATACCTGTATAACCCTATTCTTAACATTGAATACAGACTATTGGTGAACAATTATCTGTATCCAATCCCTAACGTGGAGACACAGATTAACCCATGCCCCCAGCTAATTAGCCCATGTGTACTGGGACTCTATGGGTAGGATACTGGACACCTAACAAGCTCCTATTGAACCCCCAAAATGACCACAACATATATATAAGCATATGAGTGTCACAGAGGAGTGCTACTGAGCATGGCAATATATATTTTAAAACCAGAGACAGAACATAAAACACAGACAAAGCTCAGTTTTTAGCACATCCAGTGAGACTCATACACGGTACAGTGCCTAAATATATACGTATAAATATCTAATAAGTAAAATGGTCTTTTAGTTTGACATTTTTGGCCAAAATTGTTGTAAGCCCCTGAGCCAACGCCAAGGCAGACCACATATCAGGGGTCCCTAACGCTAATATAAATTCTTAATAACCTGTGTAATAACAGGAAGAATGATTTATAGTAAATCTGTCAATATTAGTTGCAAAGTTCTGAGTCTGACTGAAGCTTTTATTAACCTGTACATTACCAGGAAAAGCACTCTGTATTAGAGATGTCACAGCCAAACTGCAAGCAGGCAAGTTCCCCTGAGTGGAAGATGCTATGGAGTGAGCCCATAACCATTTAAATGTGGGAGGGGGTGAGCTTAAATTAGGAAGGAGGTTGCCACCCTCCAATCAGCCATGACTAGCTGGACAAGAATTGTAAAACATACTGGACACCTAACAAGCTCCTATTGAACCCCCAAAATGACCACAACATATATATAAGCATATGAGTGTCACAGAGGAGTGCTACTGAGCATGGCAATATATATTTTAAAACCAGAGACAGAACATAAAACACAGACAAAGCTCAGTTTTTAGCACATCCAGTGAGACTCATACACGGTACAGTGCCTAAATATATACGTATAAATATCTAATAAGTAAAATGGTCTTTTAGTTTGACATTTTTGGCCAAAATTGTTGTAAGCCCCTGAGCCAACGCCAAGGCAGACCACATATCAGGGGTCCCTAACGCTAATATAAATTCTTAATAACCTGTGTAATAACAGGAAGAATGATTTATAGTAAATCTGTCAATATTAGTTGCAAAGTTCTGAGTCTGACTGAAGCTTTTATTAACCTGTACATTACCAGGAAAAGCACTCTGTATTAGAGATGTCACAGCCAAACTGCAAGCAGGCAAGTTCCCCTGAGTGGAAGATGCTATGGAGTGAGCCCATAACCATTTAAATGTGGGAGGGGGTGAGCTTAAATTAGGAAGGAGGTTGCCACCCTCCAATCAGCCATGACTAGCTGGACAAGAATTGTAAAACATACTGGACACCTAACAAGCTCCTATTGAACCCCCAAAATGACCACAACATATATATAAGCATATGAGTGTCACAGAGGAGTGCTACTGAGCATGGCAATATATATTTTAAAACCAGAGACAGAACATAAAACACAGACAAAGCTCAGTTTTTAGCACATCCAGTGAGACTCATACACGGTACAGTGCCTAAATATATACGTATAAATATCTAATAAGTAAAATGGTCTTTTAGTTTGACATTTTTGGCCAAAATTGTTGTAAGCCCCTGAGCCAACGCCAAGGCAGACCACATATCAGGGGTCCCTAACGCTAATATAAATTCTTAATAACCTGTGTAATAACAGGAAGAATGATTTATAGTAAATCTGTCAATATTAGTTGCAAAGTTCTGAGTCTGACTGAAGCTTTTATTAACCTGTACATTACCAGGAAAAGCACTCTGTATTAGAGATGTCACAGCCAAACTGCAAGCAGGCAAGTTCCCCTGAGTGGAAGATGCTATGGAGTGAGCCCATAACCATTTAAATGTGGGAGGGGGTGAGCTTAAATTAGGAAGGAGGTTGTCAAACTAAAAGACCATTTTACTTATTAGATATTTATACGTATATATTTAGGCACTGTACCGTGTATGAGTCTCACTGGATGTGCTAAAAACTGAGCTTTGTCTGTGTTTTATGTTCTGTCTCTGGTTTTAAAATATATATTGCCATGCTCAGTAGCACTCCTCTGTGACACTCATATGCTTATATATATGTTGTGGTCATTTTGGGGGTTCAATAGGAGCTTGTTAGGTGTCCAGTATGTTTTACAATTCTTGTCCAGCTAGTCATGGCTGATTGGAGGGTGGCAACCTCCTTCCTAATTTAAGCTCACCCCCTCCCACATTTAAATGGTTATGGGCTCACTCCATAGCATCTTCCACTCAGGGGAACTTGCCTGCTTGCAGTTTGGCTGTGACATCTCTAATACAGAGTGCTTTTCCTGGTAATGTACAGGTTAATAAAAGCTTCAGTCAGACTCAGAACTTTGCAACTAATATTGACAGATTTACTATAAATCATTCTTCCTGTTATTACACAGGTTATTAAGAATTTATATTAGCGTTAGGGACCCCTGATATGTGGTCTGCCTTGGCGTTGGCTCAGGGGCTTACAACAATTTTGGCCAAAAATGTCAAACTAAAAGACCATTTTACTTATTAGATATTTATACGTATATATTTAGGCACTGTACCGTGTATGAGTCTCACTGGATGTGCTAAAAACTGAGCTTTGTCTGTGTTTTATGTTCTGTCTCTGGTTTTAAAAAAAACTCTATGGGTAGCCCCATAATTAAATCAGGGGTGACGACCAGTCTATCAAATGAAGTATCTGCATTGTTTGTAGGTGTCGACATAACACTTACAAACCACTCCAGTTTGATGATTCTCCACCCTCAGGTAACAATTAGGGTGGCAGAGTCTGTTGATTAGTACTTGATCTGTTGATTAATACTTAGTGTAAACAATCAGGCAGTTAACTTTTGATCACAGTGCTTAGGCTCAATCAACCAGCTGCCCTTCATGACCTATTAGCATAGCAGATGGTGTCTGCATTTTCAGGGCAGATCCAAAATACCATACATATACACTTTAATATCGACACATATTAATAAGTTCCATTCTGGTGAGCTCAGTGGGTCGAAATTTGCCAGTTCTTAATGCCTACAGTGACTCCACATATTGGCCAAATATCAACTCTCTGCGACCACCAGAACTGGAGATACAGAAATGCTTTTTAAAACATCTTTAAAATACAGGATTATAATGGAACAGGGGAACATACATTTTCATGACATGACAAGGTGTAAACCACCTTCCTGGACCACAGTCCAGTTAACCCCTTGCCTCCCTGGTGAGGTCACGGGGTGGCCATATGGGGTGCAACCCCTTTAATACCGGGCCAACCCCCTCTCCCTCTACAGTCACCTAGCATACAAAGTAGGAAACGTACTGTTAACATCAAGCAATACCTTAATACACTTTACAATAATTAAACCATAAAAGGCCTTCCTTCATTCTCAGTCTTTCCTCCCCGCACACTCTCATTCCCTTCTTCTCACACATACACTCTCCTCCCCCCACACACACACCCATTCTCTTCCCCCCACACACACACTCATCCCCCAACACACACTCATTCCCCCCAATACACAAACACACTAATTCCCCCCCACATACACACTCTACCCGCATACCCAATAATTGCTGAAACTCCTTAACAAATACAGTGTGTGTTCCATTTCACCACCAAACCTAATAAGTATATATATGATTATATACTTATGATTTACCCCCGCTTCAGCTTAATTGTAAACAGAGGAAATGGTGCTGCAAGGGGCATATAATCTAGTACACAAATAGACAGACAGAACCCCTGTAGATAGCACTCTGATCCAGTATGAATTGGTGATTTACTTAAAATATCTTTATTAAATGACAATGTCGTTAACATATTGGGGTTTAAAACAATGATTAAATGATACCAAGTGTTACTAACTCATGGAATAAGTGTATCCAGAGGAGTATGTATTGGTATGTTAATATCCAGTGTTGGGATATTCACTGGCCCTAGTATTCCTCATATGGAGTGAATGGGCTAGAGCAGCGTATCCCAAACTTTTTTTTCCGTGACCCGGTTATTTTTGAACTTCTCCTTCGTGACCCACTAAAAATGTTATCGCCTATAGGTAAAATAAAACAGTTACAGTATGAATGTCCATACCGATTTCATATATTCTACCAATCCCCTCTATTCTCTCTCTGACCTGCACAGACGCACACAGTCACTGACCTACAGACACTCACACAGACAGACCAACACAGACACTGACCACGCACAGACACCCACACAGACAAAGACACTGCTGGCCTGCACAGACACACACACAGCAACTGATACACACAGTGGCTGTGTCTGAAACACACACACACAAAGATACATACACACAAAGATACATACACACACAGATACATACACACACACAGATACATACACACACACAAACACACAAACACACAAAGATACATACACAAACTCTCTCCCCAATACACACACACACAGATACATACACACACAGAGATACATACACACACACAGATACATACAGATACATGCACACACACAGATACATACACACACACACACACACAGCCACTGATACACTCCCCTATATATACACACACACAAACACACATTCTCTCTCTCTCTCCCCTATACACACACCTAGCCACTGATACACACATACACTCTCTCCCCTATACACACACCCACTGATACACACACACAGATACACCCACACACAGATACACCCACACACAGATACACCCACACACAGATACACCCACACACAGATACACCCACACACAGATGCACCCACACACAGATACACCCACACACACACACACTGATACATACACACACACACACACACACAGACACACACACACTCTCTCTCCCCTACACACACACCTACACCACACACACCACTCTCTCTCTCCTCTACACACACACTCCCCTATAGACACACTTACACACACACTCGCTCCCCTACACACACACACACACACACACACACACACACACACACACACACACACACACACACACACACACACACACACACACACACACACACACACCCACACCTCTATACACACACCCACTGACACACCCACACAGATACACACACTTTCTCTCCCCTATACACACACACACACACACTCCCCTATTCACACACACACACACAGAGGCAGCGACGGATGTGAGTGACTGGAGAGGGGGGGGGCGGGGGAGAGAGGAAAGGCCTGCGATCCGAGCAGGAGGCTCCCTGCCTCCCCCTGCCAGCCAGCGACCATGCAGCCATCACTGCCTACCCCCGCGCTTAAATCCCGCACCCATCTCCTGCACCCGCACCAAGGGGACGGGAGCGCCAGGAACGGAGGCACAGGTGCGCCCCCGCTACCACTTCCTACCTCCTATCATGCCGGGCATCGTGTCCTGTGGGGGACGGAGCATGTCATGGGCGGCAACATCATGATGCGGGGCTGCAGTAGGAGCCAGAGTCAGCGAATCACCGTTGACACCCCAGCGGTAGCAGCCTGAAACCACTTCAGCACTGTCCCGCACCTCACCTCGGGCCGCCGCAAGGAGGGAAGGGGGGATGCCGCAAGGAGGCAGGGGGGGACGCCGCAAGGAGGGAGGGAGTGGGGGAAGCCGCGGCCAACCTCGCTGCGACCCGGCAATTTTGCTTCCGTGACCCGGTGCCGGGTCGCGACCCACCATTTGGGAAACGCTGGGCTAGAGGTCTATGCTGATGGAACGGCAGTTTAGGACCACATATGTAGTGCCCCAGTAATGAAATACTAGTAGATGCACTGGTTAATAGGACCTGTACTTTGCTGCTTGCGTACTGCAGCTAATGGTACATTATAGACTTGTTTGGGCAAATCTAGGTCAAAGTGCACCTAAAGATGTGTTGCTATCACCAGCTTATATAGATGGTGGTATGTTAGTGCAAGTTGGTAGTGCTTAACACGTGTGAACCCCAGGTGTGTAGTAACAGGTCTAGAGTAAACACTAGTATATATGGACAGATTACTGGTAACTGTTATAGCACTGCTGAAACTCCTGTATAGACAAATACCGAGTTGTCAGCTGAGTACTGCTCCTTATAGGGTTAATATACCGGTCAGCTGTAAAAGACCTTCCCCTAGTTGGTGCAGTGCTCCTCATATGTGGTGATGGTCTGGCACTCCAGAGGTTAATTGCTGGATAGGGTGCCGTTTTGCTCTATATATTGTACCCTATGAGCTTAATACTGTGGTAGGAGATTAGCATTCAGGCTTCCTAAATTGATATTATATTTAGCTGCCAGATATACTGTATGCCGATCCTGATTGGACGATCCCGTTAGGTCCAAAAACAGTCCATTAATGTACACGAGCTGAGCCACGCTGACTTTTTAAATCACACAGAGTCAGTGTCCATGAACTCGGGCTCCGCGCGTGCACGTGGTCACATGTTGCCGACGCGCGCGTTTCGCGAGTGCTTTGTCAAGGCTATGGTAATCACAAGCCATTACTGGGGCACTACATATGTGGTCCTAAACTGCCGTTCCATCAGCATAGACCTCTAGCCCATTCACTCCATATGAGGAATACTAGGGCCAGTGAATATCCCAACACTGGATATTAACATACCAATACATACTCCTCTGGATACACTTATTCCAAGAGTTAGTAACACTTGGTATCATTTAATCATTGTTTTAAACCCCAATATTTTAACGACATTGTCATTTAATAAAGATATTTTAAGTAAATCACCAATTCATACTGGATCAGAGTGCTATCTACAGGGGTTCTGTCTGTCTATTTGTGTACAAGTATATATATGAAACTGCGTTTCAGTTTGTTTAAATTGTTACTTACCCAAGAGCCAACTACCCTCCCATGTCCCATTATATAGGAATCATGGCATGACGCCGAATACTTGACTACCACATTCAGAATTCACGTGTTGCTTCACAAACCACCTGCACAGTAATGGAATGGAAATGATTTCGGATGCAATACATTTCCTTCTGTTCACTGGCAGGTAATAATTCTTCATGCGAGCATTTGGTTTGTGATTAAACTCACCTTCGGACCCTCTTTATTGAATTGGGCCCTTAGTCTATTATACAAAGGTTGCAGGCAAGCAATTGAGAACATAAAACCTGGACTTGATCAAGGTCACACTGCTGACATTGAGTTAGTTGGTAGGTAAGTTATAGTCCTTATAGTGTGTGAGCTGCATGGGGATTGGAAGTAGAGAGGCTTGCAGCGCTCCCTGAGTTTATACATTTTTTACATTATGGTATTGTATGCTACTGATTTCGTATGTACAGCATCCCCATTCAAAAAATAGTTCCCGGTGAGCTGGTAGGATATTCACAGAGCACCATTAATGCATTTTGGTGTTTGATCTTGAAAGTGAAAGTCACATTAGTCAAAAGTGGGCAGATGTACATGTTGCATCACATCAATGTTAAAGTGTTAGTGATGTGTTAACCATGATGGTGGGTCTATGGCTGATAAAATACAACAGATTCTTTAGTTGTTAAATCTGCATGCTGCTCGAAATCATATTTATGAACGTTACAGTCATCCTGGGAAACTAGAGTGCTGAATGAATGTATTTTTTATTACCTATTTAATGAAATGGCCATATTCATCTAAATTATGTATCTTTATTTACATGGATATGGTATGTGTATATAAACTCATCTGGGCAGGAACTGTGTCTGTAAAAATTCCTACAGTATGTGCTGTGTACCGCGAATTATACTGTAATTGTGAAGCGCTTTGTGTTCCAATGGGAGAAAAGCACTACATGAAATAAAGTTATTATTATTATATATTTGTGATTACTAGAGTAAAAGGTCCCAGAGGATCATGGCATGCAAAATCAAGTCCCGCCCTTTTTTAGAAAGAAGACTTAGATAATGTTTTACTTTTCAGCCTGTTCTCCCTGCCAAACTTCACAAAGAATGCGAGAAAAGCTATCCTAAGCAGAATGTCATAATTGTCAGTTCAAATTAATGGCAGATCAGACAGGTGTATAATCACAGGCATATGTTTTATCCTTGAGGGAAAAAAACAAGCAGCTTTCTTTCTTTACTTTGCCTGAGTCTCTTTTCTACATATTCTACACTATTTTGTAACTTTCCAGGTCACCACTCTTGTTGCTGAAACTATTCCTTCCACATCAATGCAATTGCTAGAATCCAGGTAAGTGGCATAACCGTGTTTTTTCCCCTATGTATTATGTTGTGTTAATTGAGTTATTTCTATTACAGCTTGAAGAGAACTTCAAAGCAAATTTTTTAATACAAAATGTAACTATCTATAATTTCTCATGTATTTTTAATATAGTTTCTCTCCATTTTTTATTTATAAAATCTAGAAAGAAATAGATAGTCTTCACAACACTTGCTTTTAAATGAACAGAGAATAGATTACAATTAGAAGTCTGGGTTTTGCCAGGCCCCACAGACTGATGTACTCTTCCAAAATGTCATCACAAAGTGTCCAGAGTAAAGAATGTACTTTTGGACTTTCACATTTAAAAATGGCCACACGGAAAACTTTACAAAATCAAGTTATGCATGTAATTGGATCATCCTCGGTGCAGAATTTATGACTTATGAGTAATAGTGGATTTCTTTTTCACACAATATATATTTTTTGTTTACCATAGGTGAACATTGTTTTTAGTCATTGCACGTAGGTTTTTTTTGATACACTGTGTCTTTGGGTTATTCCCATATACTAGATGAATAAAGTATGCATCACTTTTTGTTGATTTTATAAATCTGCGTTCTGTAGCATCAGTTTAATCAGATGGTGATGTGGGACTGCATAGGCTATAGTGTAGGCCGGAATTAAAAGTTCATGGGAAAAGTAACATGATACTTGTAATTTTTTCTTCTTCAATTTTTAGCATAATTTAAACTTGAATTTACCTTATCTACTCGTGTCAAAGGCATCAAACATTTATTTAATTTGATACTGATGCTTCAGTAAAGAATATGAAATCCTTTTTGGGCTACAATAAGTGTAGTTACAATTTGCATGGAACGTGCGACTCAGGTTTTAGACTGTGAGGGAGTTATTCATTAAATGCAGTAGGGCTGATTGCATGGACACAATCACTGAATTCAGTTCCCTTACTCTAGTTTAGTCGAATATACAACAGCACAGACAGTGAATATGCAGAAGAGCACTTACTTATATGTCTTGGTTGGTGTGGAATGGGAGTCATTTTGCAGCACATTTTTTATATTGTGTCAGTATATTTTTGCTACATTTGTGTCAGATTGTGATTTGGGGAGTGTTTATGTGAGAAGTTAAGGTAGACAGAGTGAAATACATACTATATGCATGATGCATGAAATTTGGATTTCTCTTCTCGCCATTTTTCTACCTTTAATGTGTATTAATATTACATTTGATGTCTGAACAACACTTGGCAGGGTGTCGTAAAGCAAATTTTCCCATATGTTGATACATTGTCCCCAATGCTGTTATGGTAAAGCATTTCAGAACAGCAGTTTTTAGCTGTATTATATTGTTTTTCACCTCCAACAGAAATACAACTTACGTCTATAAAACATCAGAATTAGGAAGCATTGAATGATATGACATGATTGATTATGCGTTCAGAAAAATACTATAGTTTTCCTGCTTAATATAAATATCTACTATATACAAAGGTTTTTTTTTTTTTTTTTAAATCTCAACAACTATGTTACTAAGGCTGCGTCCATGCAACAGAAGACCGTCACCCGCATTAAGAGGGAGCATTTTGTGGCCAAGGTAGATGCGCCGTGGGGGTGTGTGTCTAGGGGGCATGTCTGTGACGTCACGGAGCTGGTTCGCCCTCATTGGGCGAACTGCTAACGTGACCTGACCGTTGCGCCAAGGAATCAGATTGAACTGATTCCTCGTGTACTGCGCGCCCCCTCGTGCTGTCGCGTGCGCAGTCTATAGGCGATCAATGCCTTAAGGCAGGGATGCGCAAACTTTTGCCATTGCGCCCCCTGCCTCTTGTCCTCCGGTGCTCGCGCCCCCTCCCCTTCACTATGTGTGGCATCAAATGACGTGCTGGGTTTCTGTGTGTTGTTTAACTTATTTTCAGCTGTCTCAGCTGGAGGTTAGTGGCCACTCCTTCCCAGGTTTTAAGCCCGCCCCTCCCACCTTCCCAAGTCAGCAGGTCCTTTTCATTTTACTGGATATAGATCCAATGTTGGTCTTTCTCACTCCTAATAGAGGTAAATGAGAATTTTAATCTTAATAGAGGTATATTAGTATTTTATCTGGTAGTGTTAGAAACTGTGAACTGGGTCTGCCTTGTCGTGGCTCACAGGCTTACAATGTTTTGGCCAAAGGGTTAAACTAAATGACCCTTTTTCAAGGGAATTGGATGTAGCATTGGGCTTCTCTGTCGCTTGAGGTATACACTTGCCACGCTCAATAGCTCTACTTTTTTACACTTACATACATATATATGTTGTGGGGGCTCAGGGGTTCCCAAAAAGAGCTTCCTGGGGTTTTGTGTGTTTGATATTTTTATATCATTAGATTTGTCCATCGTATAGATCTTTTTTTTTTAGTCTATCAATATTGAGTGGGCCCATACTTTAGGGAAGTTTATATACATCCTTAGATTCTTCCTTTTTATCAGTGGTGTGTTCGTATGCTTTTACAATGTTCTCACTCTTTAATTTTTGTCTTCTATTCACTTGAGGAAATGGCTTATGCAGTTTATCTTTACTGCACCGACTATGATGGTATGCTGCCCCTGATGTAATTGCGTTGCAGCACCAGTGTATCAGCTCTGGGACCTCGGCTGCATCTTTTGTCCTCACTTCGTGGGTTGATGGCTGATGCCGCAGGTCGACATTGCGCAGTTGTAGCGGATGATGAGCAGAACGGAGAAATCTCTGCGAATCCCTGATTGCGCTGATGGGAACTGCTGGCAATTGGGCAAGCTTCAGTGACGCAACGTGGAAGGGAATGAACATTTCAGCAACGCTGGGCGTATAAGCCTGCGAGCCACTTTCAAGGCATGACCATAATATCGCAGGTCCAAACAATAACGCTTTGGCCAAAGGGTTAACTAAATGACCCTTTTTTCAAAAGATATATAGGTATTTCACTGTGTATTTTTGTCACATTGGATGTTGCTCTGGACTTCTTTGTTTCTTGTTTTGGACGGACTTAATGTATTATTTTGATACTCGGATATTTTTCAATATTGGATCTACCAGGACATTATTTCATGTTATTGGGTGTATCTTGTCATTTCTTCATTGCACATTGAGAACGGACTATATCTATTCAGTTCTTTTTCACAGACATACGTAAGCTCTTCAATTATCTTTGGGCTGGTCACAGTCTTGTGATTAACAGTCTGCAGCATGTGTGGTTTGCATGTGATATTAGATCAGTGTTATTAATAGTGTGTCCTTCAGGTCATTTATCATATTTTTGACCAGCCGGTCTTGATGACCCAGGGAACTTGCTTCCCTGGGCTCTCACCTTATACCTTCATTGCATTAGTCTGATATTAGTGTTAAGGTTCAGATCTATGCCTTTGCAGTATATGATATGCACTTACCTTGTCTACTTTGGGGTAACGCTCTTTTTGTTTTAATTATGTTTTAAGTTTGTTATAATTAAAGACATTAAAGTGAATATTTTCTAGGGATAATTTGAGTGCTCATTATTGAGACTTCTTGTGTTCTTCTTTGTGATACAACGGTGGAGGTTTTCTGTCGCCTTTTTTCACCCACCATAACTTTAAAAAAAATTAAAATATATATATATATGTATGTATGTATATGTATATGTGTATATATATATATATATATATATATATATATATATATATATATATATAAATGTGTGTGTGTATATATATATATATATATATATATATATATATATATATATAAAAACAGTGAGAAAAATAAAATATGAAGTAGCGCCTACTGTATATTAAACCAATGTGAATCACACTATATATATATATATATATATATATATATATATATACACTGTATATACATACACACTGTATAAATATATATGTCAAATACACACAGGAAATCGTTACAAGACAACTGTCAAAGAACATGATCTGTCGCATTGATATATTCAAGCTAAACTGTAGAAATGTAAATACCAGACCTGGCATTGTTAAAACCAGATTTAACATTTAAATATGTAAATAATTTGAAATCTTTACATAAAGCATTTCTTTGCTATGTCAAAACAGCAGGTCCCTTTGTAATTTGAGATTGTGGCATATTAACTACAGCTTTGAGTGCATATAAAATTGTCAATCCACCCTAACTAACCCCCGTTTTTAATTACAGGATTGGAACCAGGCTGAACCGCACTATTGTCAGCTCCGGAACCCCCGGGCTCCCAAGATACTAATAGGTAAAGTTACAGGTATTACTCCCTGGTTTTTAAATGGCCTTCCAATAGGCTTTTGATAAAGGTCATCATGTATGGCCGAAACGTCACGTCATTCTTTTGGCAATAAATCGTGTATTTGAAATCCGTGGAGCCCTGTTCTTTATACCTTCCGTTGAATATTGGATAATCACAGAGAATCCTGAACCAGGAGCACCGGTATTTTTGATCTAATTTATTTATTTTATTGTTTTTGGTGTGCAGCAGTCTCCCTATCTGCCTTCCAATAGGAAGCCACAACCGATTCTCTTGCAGATTTCTATGGGCCCAAGATTTGGCAGCCATTGTGTTTCCCCTGAGGGAGATTTGAACCAGTAATTTCACTGCTATTTACCTCGGGAATCATGGGTTTCCCGGAGATGATAATAGTGATGTTTGGCTCAAGAAATCCCCGGATCCCACACAGTAAAAAAAAAAAAAAAAAGCAGGGGCTAAAAAATTAAATAAAAAAAACAAGTAGAAGGAACTGCTCCTTTAAAGCAGCAATCCATGCGCTGCTTTTTTTATTTTTATTTTTTCTATTATAACATAGATTTGAAGCAGGGGGGTCTCCGGAGCTCAAACCCATTCATTTCAGCTTCGTGGCCCCCCTATTTCCAGAGATACAGACCTTTATAAGGGGAACCGGTAGCCACTCTAGCTTGGCAAGCAGGGTTAATGTAAAGGCCGCTTTTCTAAGCTCCCACTCCCTGCGGGCCAATAGGAAGCTGTGACATAATGTGGTGAGGCTTCCTATTGGCCCATGTGACTGAGGGCTTAAAACTTTGCCGATATACCGGCACCCTCTTTGGAGGTCTGTATCTCCAGAAGCAGAAGGTCCCAGGAGCTGAAATGAATGGGGTTCAACTCCGGAGACCCCCTGCTTCAAACCTATGTTAAAAAAATAATACAGTAAATACAAAATGCGCATGAATTGCTCCTTTAACTTAGTGTTTTGATGAATAAAAAACATTTTCCATATGCCACATACTGTATATAGCAACTCGCGCTATCTTTATGTTACACCAACTGTGTTACATTTACACCGAATAAAACAAAGATATTCTAGATAAAATGTGCCCCAGAAGTAAGGACTTTATGCAATTGTAGGGAGATGAAATGCAGTGTTTGCTCTTAAGGACGTGTTATAGTGCCAATTATGTTTGTAAGAGCTCCAGGTCCCACGTTGGGAAGAAAATGGCACATTTCTGAATTTGTTTGTGTCTTTTTTTGTGTATAAAATCCTTACACCTATTTTGAGAAGCAACAAAGATGTGACAGTTTTTCTTGTCTTGCACACGGACTAACCACATTTGGAATGTCTCATAAGGATTCTGCTAATCCAATTTGTAAAAGTCATCTGTCTTTGCGAATGAATAAAGAAAAATGTAGTTTGTGAAAGTAATTAATGTCATTATGCTGGCATGTTTTGCGTTATTAGGGGAATTCAGCATTTTTATGTGTCTTTGCTATCAAGATTTCTTATTTCTTAAACTGTAGAAAGAAACAAGTTTGAAACCAATGCTTTGCTGTACCTTGCATTTTAGATTACTACATGTATATTCAATTACAGTCTGCAACAACCATGTATTTAGAAGCATGCATTTTGCCGGCTGTTAAACATACAACACAAACACAAGAGTATACAGTACATGCTCCTCACAGTCTTTCATTCCAATGTATTTCTGAAATATAATGTTTAAGAACTAAATTACTATGTACGTATTAGACTATAAACATCTACTGCTGTGCACTGTAAAAAAGGAATATGCGAAAATGGAACAAATAATCAAAGCCAAAGAACACAGAAATGTATCAGGTGATAAAAAATGTATCAAATATATTTGTATTAATTGTCGCTGCCTTAAATGTGATGAGCAGATTGCCATCTATCAATTATCATGCATGGGTCAGTAGGCTAATGGCAGCCCTCAGGCAAAGGGTCACAGGTCCTGAATAATTGCAGAGGTAGAGCCATTGGACTAGAGCAGTGTAGAGGGAGAACAACAGTTATTTACTAAATAGCTGCATGAAAGTAATTGGAATTCAAATAAATCAGGGTTACCTTCATGGAGCGCTCTACATTATTAATTTGAGTTGTCCCCGAATTCTGTTTTGAAGAACTGCGTACTCCCACAGTGACTAAAAATACCTTGGTGGCGAGAAGTAAGGAACCCAAGTATGAGAAATGAGAGAATACCGGAGGAGGGAGCTTTCACAGTTACAATCATGTTGGTATAATGAACACCTTGTCTTCAAAATGTTGCATTGAAGTCCATAGTAATCCGCTGGCTGTTTCGATAGTGTCTGAGATATGCATTAAGAAAAGTAATACATTTATCAAAGCACAGGGAAATATTATTCAACATAACCAAATAGATCAATTGTGAAAATGTGTCAAATTAAAAGTAAATTTGGGGGCTTATTCACTAAACCTCAATAAGTAGTATAACATGGTGAGTCTATTCTACCTGTCTTTCCCCCTGCTATGTAAGTCCCTAATAAGTTCAGGGCATTAACAGGTTAATCAGTGGGCTTTTGACCTCCCTGCAGGCTCCTCTGTGATGGACAGAGTTGAGGTGGTGACTCATGGCCTGGGTAAGCCTATCAGTATAGACCTGGACCCTGAGCCCACCCCCTCTGAACCTTAATCAGGGGAGTATTCCAATGTAGTTTCAGTCTTGCTCTGGAGAGAAAGGAGAGATCCGAATAATGCAAAAAGCACAAAGGCAGCGCGAGAAAGGAGAGAGCATGGGCTGTCAGTCTCTCCCATTGCGAGGATGAGCTTGCCCACCCGAGGCGCAGGCCTGGGAACATCAAGACTCATTACCTCTATTATCGGGGTAGGCATCCTCTAGAAGTCTGGGACTTCAAAGACTGTACAGCACTGTTAGGAGAGTGGCAGTGGCTGTATAATATGCTGCTAATAAATGATCCTGGTTCTAATATATCCCCCTGTCTGAGTGTCAGTCATTGGACAGGGGGGGAGAAGGATACCGTGGTGGGGGCTGATATCCGGAGCACTCTGGAGCCCACTACAGCTGGAGGCGCTGAGTACCCAAGAAGAACTACCTTAACAGAACTCAAAAGCCTGTCCTGGTCTCAACAACAACACAGATAGCTCAAGATCTCCTGCTCCATACAGGTATTGCACCACACTAAGGGCCTTATTCAGAAAGTCTCGATAATGCCCTTATCGAGCACTTATCGACCAAAATGGCTACTCGTAATCAGATAGCCTCGATAAGTGCTCGATAACGGCCTGTATCGACGCAAAATTGTATCGCTATCCGAAATTCGCCGACTGAGCAGCGATCAGCCCCTTATCGACCATTTTCGGATGGTTGATAAACTCACGCGATTCAGAGACCCGCGAGTCGGCTGTCGCGGCATATCGCAGCCCTAAAAGGCGGTCTTCTCCCCAAATCCAATTCACCACAAATTTTTTGGTCAATTTTTGGTGGGGAGATGCCTCGATGAGCAGCGATGTGTCGGGACTTAGAACAAATCAGGCCCCTTTCCTGCCTCGGATTGATGCCGGGGGTCTCCGGAGCTGATAGCCATTAATAGCAGCTCCGGACCCCCCCGGCATGCATCCGAGGCAGGAAACATGCATGTACAGCAACTTCATTACCTTAGCGGCTAACTGCTAAGGCAATGAAGGGGTTAAACACCCATGCCAAGCTTACTGTAAGAAACATACAATACAGTGGCTAGCGGGGGTGGATGAAGGGGGAATTTGGCCCTTAGTGGCTGTTTAGGCATTGCGGGGGGAGTTAACCCCTTCATTACCTTAGCGGTTAATACCGCTAAGGTAATAAAGGGGTTAACCCAACCGCTACCCACCCGCAAGGTCTAAACACCCATCCTTAGGGCTAATACCCCCTTCACCCACCCGTGAGGCCTAAACACCCACCCCTGACTGACTATACCCACCCTATACCCATTGAGTAGTATAGTGGTACATCATACTCATATAATAATAATATGGACATGATAAGCCTCTATAGCACTCAATGGGCACCCTAATGATAATACAGTAATACACAAGACACACAATAATAAAATGTAACTAAACTCCAAAAAATCACACGTCACTAAATACAAACAGTAGCCAGCTAATCCAATCAATACAATCAATAGCAACATCAACAATTATTTAATTAAACCATTAACCAATCTAAACAATTAATTCCGAAACCAACTCAAAATGAATAGTAACACTAACCAATGTAAACAATGAATTACTCCAACATTAATGAATTTAAACAGTTAAATAGAAAGAAATTCTAACAATCTCTGAAGTAACCATAAAACACATTAGCTAACATAATATAACATTAAATACAAATGAACACCAATCGCAAACCTTTAATGACATTAAGCATGAAAAAACAAACAATGACATCCACATAATACATGAAATGCCAAAAAGCAACAAAAGCAACCAAGCGAGAAATGCCCCCCAAATATTGTCATAATAATGTATTAATCTGTACCCTAAAGTGGTAGAGATTAATATATTATCAGTCAATGTGCCTCCCCCAAAAAAATCAAAAAACACATCTAATGAAGAAACCTGTAAAAAGAGACATTTACAAACATTGAATATATTACTTACCATTAGAAGCAGTGGCCCTCCGACTCCCGGGGAAACAGGAAGCTCACGTACCTTGAAGGCCTCCAACAGCATCCGATGCCATCCGCCATGAAGACCGGCTCAGGTACCCCAATCTTCTTTTTTCTTTCTTTAATCCCCTTCTTCTATCTTCATCTGTAACCATTTCTTGTTCTTCTTTCTTCATCTGTCAATCCAAAATACCCCATGTTAAATCCCAGCCGATGCTGTCTCGTCGGCTTCTTGGGCTCAAATGAGGCGTCACGGCCTTAAATATGGCTTGTGACGTCACATTTACCCTCAAAATGGTTAACAGCCACCTGATTGGCTGTTAAAACCATGTGCAGACTTGAATTTTTTTTTGTGACGTTACTTAAAGGGAATGATACCAGCCAATCAGAACGGCTGTGCTTCATTTGCCTTTAAGATGACGTCACGAAGCCGGCGTCAGATGGTATTTCAGCCAATCAGATCGTGGGAACAAATTCCACACTCTGATTGGCTGAACTACCTTGTGACACAGCGGCCATCTTGGATTTAGTGACGTCATGTTAAAGGGAAATTAAGCACAGCCATTCTGATTGGCTGGCATCATTCTCTTAGTGACGTCATGTTAAAGAGAATGATGCCAGCCAATCAGAATGGCTGTGCTTAATTTCCCTTTAACATGACGTCACTAAATCCAAGATGGCCGCTGTGTCACAAAGTAGTTCAGCCAATCAGAGTGTGGAATTTGTTCTCACGATCTGATTGGCTGAAATACCATCTGACGCTGGCTTCGTGACGTCATCTTAAAGGCAAATGAAGCACAGCCGTTCTGATTGGCTGGCATCATTCCCTTTAAGTGACGTCACGGCAAAAAAAAAAAATTCAAGTCTGCACATGGTTTTAACAGCCAATCAGGTGGCTGTTAACCATTTTGAGTATAAATGTGACGTCACAAGCCATATTTAAGGCCGTGACGCCTCATTTGAGCCCAAGAAGCCGACGAGACAGCATCGGCTGGGATTTAACATGGGGTATTTTGGATTGACAGATGAAGAAAGAAGATAAAGAAGAACAAGAAATGGTTACAGATGAAGATAGAAGAAGGTGATTAAAGAAAGAAAAAAGAAGATTGGGGTACCTGAGCCGGATCTTCATGGCGGATGGCATCGGATGCTGTTGGAGGCCTTCAAGGTACGTGAGCTTCCTGTTTCCCCGGGAGTCGGAGGGCCACCACTTCTAATGTTAAGTAATATATTCAATGTTTGTAAATGTCTCTTTTTACAGGTTTAATCTTTGGATGTGTTTTTTGATTTTTTGGGGGGAGGCACATTGACTGATAATATATTAATCGGTACCTCTTTAGGGTAAAGATTAATACATTATTATGACAATATTTGGGGGGCCTTTCTCGCTTGGTATTGGTGTTGCTTTTTGGCATTTCATGTATTATGTGGATGTCATTGTTTGTTTTTTCATGCTTAATGTCATTAAAGGTTTGCGATTGGTGTTCGTTTGTATTTAATGTTATATTATGTTAGCTAATGTGTTTTATGGTTACTTCAGAGATTGTTAGAATTTCTTTCTAATTAACTGTTTAAATTCATTAATGTTGGAGTAATTCATTGTTTACATTGGTTAGTGTTACTATTCATTTTGAGTTGGTTTCGGAATTAATTGTTTAGATTGGTTAATGGTTTAATTAATTAATTGTTGATGTTGCTATTGATTGTATTGATTGGATTAGCTGGCTACTGTTTGTATTTAGTGACGTGTGATTTTTTGGAGTTTAGTTACATTTTATTATTGTGTATCTTGTGTATTAATTTATTGTCATTAGGGTGCCCATTGAGTGCTATAGAGGCTTATCATGCCCATATTATTATTATATGGGTATGATGTACCACTATACTACTCAATGGGTGGGTATAGTCAGTCAGGGTGGGTGCTTAGGCCTCCCGGGTTGGTATCGGGTCAGGGTGGGTTAACCCCTTAATGACTATAGCGGTTAGTAACCGCTAAGGTGATTAAGGGGTTAGGGGCCATTAGAATGTATTTATTTTGTATATATGCTTTCTGGCAACGGAGGACAGAGGGACCTGTTGTTGTGGTAAGTATAACTTTATTTATTTACTTTATTTATGTATGCTAATGCAGTGTTTAATAATGGGCAAATAATCTATTATCCATATCTGGATAATAGTTATTTTGCCCATTACTGTACTGTATGGGTTTGGGCAGAGGGGGGGCGTGTATTGATGTTTTTTTAAATATTTTTTAATATATATTTCTTTAATAGTGTAGAGGTGCAGGGGGTCTCCGGAGCTGAACCACGTTGGTTTTATATCCGGGGACCCCCTGCTTCCCGAGATACAGGCACCTTTATGGGGTGCCGGTATCCCTCTGCATTGAAATGTCCCGCGTCACGTGACCGGGACATTTCCTTGCATAGGAGATACCGGCACCCCATAAAGGTGCCTGTATCTTGGGAAGCAGGGGTTCCCTGGACATAAAACCAACGTGGTTCAGCTCCGGAGACCCCCTGCACCTCTACACTATTAAAGAAATGTATATTTAAATAAATAATTTTCGGGCGACATTTCAGCTGTGAGAGGCGTCTCTCTCAGAGCAGCTCTCTCTGCAGCAGAAATGAATCGCTGGTTTAGGCCTTTTCAGAGGCTCGATGCTCTCGCTGGCAGCAACTCGCCCGTTTTGGGCATTTTGCTATCACTGGTAATCGAGCCTTTCTGAATACCGTGATAGCAAAGCCCAAAAAACAGTCATTTTAAATTCCCTGGTGATTTTTTTTTATCAACCTTCTCTGAATAAGGCCCTAATAGTGTAGACTGTAAAATCTCCCTGGAAGGGGGAAACAGGGCTACAGTAGCTTATGAGATAAATAAATGCACTTATAGTGCGATGTTGCCTGTGTTGCTATTCACAAAGCACCGATAACAGTGCAATATCGCACTGAGTACTAAAACTCTGGCAAAAAAAAAGACATAAAAAATGCCCAAAATCGCCAACGCTGAGTATCGTACGTGCTGCTGAAGTATTGGCAAATGCAAGTACTGGCAAAATCTAGTAACATTTGCATAAATAATTCATATATTTAACCCGCTAATCAACAAACATTCACACATTTCTTTAAAAAAAAAAATTGCAGGAAGTTTGGCAAACTGAACTGGGACGCATTTGGACATCTTTAGTTTTCAGAAATAATGCCAACACTTGTTAATGCCTTTGACCAATATAAAAGCAGTCGGCTATGTGAAGTAATCTAATGTTCTTTCATGTTTTTCTCTCTTCTGTGCTCTATATAAGATTATTTAATGCTTGACTTTTGAGATCCGTTGTCATCCTTTCATTCCTCCTTGTTTTCCATCATTTTTTTCTCCGTTTCTCTACTAGCTACAGTAATACATTTTGTTATTCATCTCCAAAAAAATTGAAAGCAGCCAAATAACTTAGTATTTTCCCAAACACCTATCTTATTTCCTGCTAGATTTTCTATTCCCTAACTGGCATTTCCTCAGTATATTCTTTTTAAGGCCAATGGAGTGTAACTTGAAAGACTATTCTTCCATTAAAATTATATTTAGGCACAGCAAGCTCATTTTTATTTTCAATTGACTTACAAAAGCAGATTTAAAAGCAATACATTCCAAATCAGTGTCGTGCTTGAGATTTGGAGACAATTATTAAATGACTTGGGACATCAGTATGTAAGCTGATATTTTTGGTTGGGCTTATTTGCTAATTCTGTCAAATTAGTTTCTGTGATATTGAGAGGTCGGCATTTTGAGGCACAATTCTCAAATTATGATCCGAACATTTCAAATAGTAGATACAAGGTGTTTCTTTCACTGTATTATAAAAAAAATATGTTGGCAAGTAGAGCTTTAAAATATTTATGTTTCACAACTACAATTAATATTCCCAGACATTTTTTAATTTACTGCATTCATAATAAAAAAATGTGGTAATGCTGTAGCTAGTGGTTAATTCATCACTAGTTATTATTGGTCACTAGCTAAACGTTATTGTAGTTATTCCTATAACTCTTTTGATTATTCAATCATAAATGACATTATGAAATTTAATTGTGCTATGATTAAAATTAGTGATCCAAAAGGAAATAAGAAAGATGCTATTAGGGAATTAATTGAGCAATAACTGCATCCTCATAAAGAATAATTTTCCTACTTTTGATCTTATTGCAGCCGTTGGAAGAAACTCCCTTTTTCATTCTTTTAGTGCAGCTGTGCGCAAACTGGGGGCGGAAAATTATTCAGGGGGGGCGTGGGCGGTTGCAGGGGTCCCGGCTCTTCCAGGCATTTAGACTAATGGCGGGAGATCGCGTGAGGTCTCTGCAACTAACTTACCTTCTCTTCGGCAACGCATCGCCATGGCAACGCGGCGTCATGTGATGTCACGTTGGCATGGCAACGTGACGTCACGTGACCCCGCGACGTCATTTGACGCCGGGAGCCGGAGAGGAGGTAAGGTGGGGGGGGGGGGGGACGAGCAGGGAGGGAGCAGGAGGGGGCACGAGCAGGAAAGATTGTGCAGTGCTGTTTTAGTGCATTGACTAGTTGAACCAAAATCAAATTAAATTCCATAGGTTGTCCTTGCTCACATATCTTATTAGTCAGAGGGAAGCGTAAACCCCTTTAGTTATTGGCTATTGAGTAGAAAGAGGCAAAGGCCTCACCTCAGGAATACTAGCCAAGCCCCTTTTAGGGTACTTTTTATTTTGTTTGTTGGGGCATAATTTAAAGCAACCAATAAATTGAATGCAACAATAAAATATAGCATAAGATAAAAAATTTTATAATTCCTATGCTTGTGAGAAAAAAACAAGTTTAGTAACAAATACTGCTGCAATTCTTTAGCATATGAATTGTGAAGCTGTGGCTTTGAGTCTTATCATATATGTAGCACATGTACCCCCACCCCCTAGGAGATACGTGTTGCGGCTACAGGTGTTGGTGGTGCGCATACCTGTGATGGTCCAGGAGAGCTGAGTTCTCTGTGATGGGGATGACACCAGGACATGCCTTTAGTGTCATCTGATGTTCTGTACTCCGTGTTCAGCGCCTCCAGCTTCATTAGGCTCTAAGGATCTTAGAGGCAGTCCCCTATGAAGCACTCTCATACAGCATGCTCACAGACTAATTCCAGGCAGGTGTAAAATGGAACAAGGGCTTTATTGGCAGTCACTGCAGAAGATGGTAATACAGCGATTGCAGGAGCTCAGAGGATCCCAGGACTCTGGATGGTGCTGGCTCTCCAAGTGTGGAGCCTTAGATCTTCCTGAGCCAGCCAGCCATGAGGGCCTGGCTGTCCTCTCTCTCCCACGGGAGGAGACAGGCCACACATCTCCACTCTCTTGGAAGGGAGGGAGAGCACTAACTAAATTTGGCACTGCCCCTCTGAGGAACCAGAAGTGGAGCGCTCAAGGTCTTTACCCTGATAGGCTACACACAGACCATGAGTCACCACCACCACTCTGTCACTCAGAGAGAAGCATGAGGTGGGTCAATTGCCCATGGTACTGCCTGTCACAGCCTAGACTGCTAAGGACTTATGTGACAGGGGGTAAAGAGAGACAGAGTAGACTAAACATGTTACATACATGTAGCCCATGTTCCCCCCCCCCCCCCCGGTCGCAGATTGGACCTCTAGGGTGTATTGAGGGCTGGATACATGTAATTGGGTGGTGCATACCTGCTTGGAACAGGAGGGCCTGAGTCTCCCGCGTTGGTATGGGGGATAACAGGGACAGGCTTCTGGGGTATATGCCTCCATCTTCTTTAGCACCGGTGCAACGCCTCCATCTTCTGGCGAGACCTATAGGGATAGGTTAAGATCCTCCCAGAAGAAGCCCTTGTCCCAGGGCGAGTGATCTTAAACTCCCACAGTCTTTTGTATAAAATAGCAGCACTCTTTATTGTCCTTGCACAATGATACAGCAACACTTCATGCACAGCGGCACACAGCATTTCATATACAGCAGTGCACTCCAAATGTATACGGGCCTTTCCTCCTCTCCTCTCCTCCAGGCGGTACCCTGGCAGGATGGGCTGGATAGGGGCTTCAATACCCCAACCCCCACCTCCAGGATATACTCTCTGGGTGAGGGTAGAACTCCCCCCCTCACCCCCTCAGCAGGGTGAGGTGCATTGGTCCACGCACTACAGTGCTATCAGCTCTAATCAGTATGGCTGAGCTTCTTCCCTCCTGTCTCCTTGCCACTTTCGTATCATGCTCTCTCTGTTTCAGCACTCTCCACTCTTACCACTCCAACAGCCCCCACTCTCCAGACTGAACTCTCCAACAGACTGACAACTCCACAGACTGAACAGACTGACTTGACTCTCCAACAGATTCTCACAGAACTGACTCAGACACACACAGGAGCAGCCCACTAAATAGATACAGCCCTGCCCCCTATGTCAGCAGGACTTCCCCTCTGTCTCAGGCCTGCCACAGAGTCAGGGGCCTACCTCTATCACTCAAGGCAGGGCTTGGTGGGGGGAAAACCCATGATTACTACTGGCGCCTGCCCTTACCAGGGCTTACTCCAGTAGGAGAAGGATAGGTAGCCCACTATTTCTTACAGGGGCTACACTCTCCCTCTGGTGGAATCCAATGGTCCCCACTTGGACCTAACTTTAGCAGCACCATCCTGCAGAGAACAAACCTGGGAAATAAACACATTGCAAGGCAGGTTATTTCTTGAGCCAACCACCAGGTGGCGTAACAGTAACAGTCACTCCCAACGGGGAGAACCACAAATGATAATGTTTGGGGTCAGGCTTTCGTAACTTCCTCCCATTATGGTCAGTTATTGTAATGTAGTAGGGCTGTACCGACCCAGACTCTGGCCGGTATATCACGCTGTGCATGTATATGCACCGCCTCACACTCCAGGCCTGAACCACCTCACTGATACGGTCTTCATTGTGGTAACCCGCCTTACCAAACCTTGTCCTCAAATATTCTTGTACAGACGCTCTGAGCCAACTATCTCTGTTCTCCTCTATTTCCCTCATTATGGGTTCAGGCAGATAAGGGTATTCGTACCCATGGGACTGCCTAAACCTAGACACTATGGTTCTGTCTGCTCCGCTTAATTTGGGCAGTTTCTTAGGACCCGCCCTGCTTGGCAGTACCCAAAACTCCGGTTCTACAGGAGCAATGTCATCGTACAATATACTAGGCCCCTTAGGCATGATGATCTCTTGCTCTATCTCCTGAAATCTGTGTTCTAACTCCTCGGGAGTATAGACACCTACTGCCCACCAATGATCAACTATGTTGTTCCTGATCAACAGGAACCTGGTGCGGTCCATACCTTTGTGGTACCCAGTGTACAGGGGTGCCCACCACTTGTCACGGTGCTCGTATGCTGACATGGGGCTAGAAGTATCTGTCTCTGACTCGGTCTGTGATGAGACACCGGACGTACCCTCCTCCGTAGAGTGCGAGCAGCTGCGTCTACCCTTGGCATTTATGTAGTTGGTAGGATTCATTTTGGAACCCACCTAGCTTACCGGCCTTGCCTCCACAGTAGTATGGGACCCTCGGGCCCTCCCTCTAGACATAAGAGAAAAAGGTACATGTTTAGGTATACGTATCACAGCATCATATGGTACCTCCCCATCAGATCCCTTGTCACTTAATTCCCAATCCCGCAAATCCTTGGAGTACTTGGGATTCTTACTCAATTTATCCCCACTAGGTCCCGGTGTCATGACTCGTGACAGGGCAGGGGCAAGGGCGCTAGGGACTGGGGCTGGAGCAATGTCCGTTTCCATGTCCAGTAAGCGGGTAATCCCACGACCAGTGGGCAGTTTCTTGCTTGCCCTCTCTGCTGAGCCCCGCGATCCTGTGGAAGGACCTTGGCTACGCAGGGTGGCCATGGCAGCGGCCATAGCTGCTCTCCGCGGGGAAAACAGTTCTCCCGGGCCTCTTTTCCAGTCGGACCCAGAAGTGATGTCATCATGGCCACCCCGGAATCCCCATCCGCTCCGTGGTCACGCACCGGAAGTGCGTCGAGGACCGGAAGGGGCGGTGGTGGATCATCAGGTCCACGGATGGGTAAGTATGCCGCACGCCTCTCCTTCTCGTCCTCTGCAGAGGCCGTCTTCGCCTGGCGGGAGTAAGGGGGTGGTGGAGTCTCCTTAGCACTCCGCTGCACGCTGATGTACTCGGGTCCCTCTGGATCCGCCTCCGACGCCATCTCCGCTGCACTGGGAGTCACCATGGCCGTGGGACTTCTACGGGCCTCAGGCCGCACCAGCGCTAGCCGTCGGGAGGTGTCCGGACTCGTCTGCTCCCTCTCTCCGGTAAGTGGACTGCCATCTTTGTTACAGCTGGGGAGGTTCGCCGGTAGGTGCATCGCCACCGATGAGACGCCATCTTCTTCCTCCGAAGACGACTTGGTCGGATCCTCCGCTAGGGAGTCACCTGGGTCTTTTGCGGCCCCGCCAGTGGTTAGTGGTACGAAACGGGCCCGCTCCCGTACCTCCACTGCGGTCACGCTCTTCTCCGCCGGATCTCCGCTCGGCTCTGTAGTTGGCTGGGCCTTGGTTCCCACCTCGGCAGGGGTGCAGGGAACTAGGGCAGCCTCGTCGGTCGTCTCCGCCACCTCCGTTAGGGTTCCCGGAGAGGCACCCCGAGGGGTCTTCATCATTGGCCATGGCTCGGTAGGCCACAAGTAGAATGTGCCACATTGAGGGCATCGTGCCTTCGTGCTTGGGGCCGGTCCGGGTGTCCTGCAGTGTACGCACAGGCACCGGAGGTACTCTCGGCCGTCGAGTTCCACTACCAGGAAGCCTCCTGGGAACTGGAACGTGGTCATGCTTAGTTCGGACATAGTTAGTTCAGGGGTGGAACAGTTCAGTGTTTCAGCTCCTCTCTCTGTGAATGTCAGATGAAAGTGAAGTTCCTCGCTCTCACTTCCTGTCCCTCCCTTCGCTGGGGAGGACGCTCCTGATTGGCTCTCCTTGTGCCCCCCCCTCTGGTGGAAACAAGAGGAGGGGCACTCCATCTCTCAGTGTGACGTGGCCTTGTCTGTTGGCCAGTCACAGCACAGGTGGGTGGGCTTTCGCGCCGCTCCGCTCCTTTTCCAGGGGATCTGGGTTTGGCGCCAAACCCCTGCACATCTCCCTCCACTTTTCTCTCACAGTCTCTTTGCACGATTCACGTGCGCACTCCAGGGTTGGCGGGAATCGCCATTTTGGTTCGGCTGCTAACTGCTGGGCCGTGGATGGTGCTGCTGTCGCCATTTTGGACTCTTTCTTGCTCCGCGGAGCACACGTAGTGACGGCCGGCATCTTTGATGAGCCCACCTAATGTATATCACCGCTATTCTCAGTGTCTAGTGCAAAACTCGTTCCTAGACACTGACTGTACCCATTGACACTCTCTGATGCTCTCTGCATGCTTTCTCTCTGTGCTTTACCCACTAGCATGTTGTGGCATACCCCAGGCTAGGCAGAACTCCTTCTCTGTGCACAGCACTCGCTGACGTTTCCTACAGGTACTCTGTGGTGTGTTTTATGTGGGTGCTGGCTAGTGTACTGGGCATCTCCCTAAGTAAGGGCGTCTCCTACTTTTGGCCACTCATAATGCGGGCCCTGGGCCATGGTCCCTGGACAAGTTAACAGGCTAACCCCCCCACTTGCCTCACACTATCTGCCTCAAGGGACTAGGACAGCAATAGCCATACACCCATCTTACAACACCCTCTTAGGGCACCCAGGGTGTACTGTGCGGGAATCCACGCTCTCCTGACTACCCCTGGTATTACATGCCCTACTCTCTCCAGTACTTGCACGGAAGGTGCACTTCACTCTTCCTGCTCTGCCTTGCTGAAAGACTGTCCTGTTCTGGATCTCAGCAGTGCCTCCAAATGTAGCCCATGCCCCCCCCCCCAGTCGCAGATTGGACCTCTAGGGTGTAGTGAGGGCTGAATACATGTAATTGGGTGGTGCATACCTGCTTGGAACAGGAGGGCCTGAGTCTCCCGCGTTGGTATGGGGGATAACAGGGACAGGCTTCTGGGGTATATGCCTCCATCTTCTTTAGCACCGGTGCAGCGCCACCATCTTCTGGCGAGACCTATAGGGATAGGTTAAGATCCTCCCAGAAGAAGCTCTGGTCCCAGGGCGAGTGATCTGAAACTCACACTGTGTTTTGTATAAAATAGCAGCACTCTTTATTGTCCTTGTAAAATGATACAGCAGCACTTCATGCACAGCGGCACACAGCAGTTCATATACAGCAGTGCACTCCAAATGTATACGGGCCTTTCCTCCTCTCCTCTCCTCCAGGCTGTACCCTGGCAGGATGGGCTGGATAGGGGCTTCAATACCCGAAACCCCACCTCCAGGATATACTCTCTGGGTGAGGGTAGATCTCCCCCCCTCACCCCCTCAGCAGGGTGAGGGGCATTGGTCCACACACTACAGTGCTATCAGCTCTAATCAGTATGGCTGAGCTTCTTCCCTCCTGTCTCCTTGCCACTTTCGTATCATGCTCTCTCTGTTTCAGCACTCTCCACTCTCACCACTCCAACAGCCTCCACTCTCCAGACTGAACTCTCCAACAGACTGACAACTCCAACAGACTGAACAGACTGACTTGACTCTCCAACAGATTCTCACAGAACTGACTCAGACACACACAGGAGCAGCCCACTAAATAGATACAGCCCTGCCCCCTATGATGTCAGCAGGACCTCCCCTCTATCTCAGGCCTGCCACAGAGTCAGGGGCCTACCTCTATCACTGAAGGCAGGGCTTGGTGGGGGGAAAACCCATGATTACTACTGGCGCCTGCCCTTACCAGGGCTTACTCCAGTAGGAGAAGGATAGGTAGCCCACTATTTCTTACAGGGGCTACATACACATGAAAGGGAGGAGAATCTAAGCCAGGGCTGTCAAACATACGGCCTGTGGGATCCTTCTGTTGGGCTCGCAGACCAGGTATTGGGACACAAGGGGAAAGCTAATGTGGGGAAGGGGCATGTGCTGCCTCTTCCAGGCTGCTACCACATGACTGCAGCAGCAGTGATGTGAGGGAGGAGGGACAAGGGGGGAGTGAGGGAAAAAGAGGGGGGAAGTGCTCTTAATGTTGATATCTAGCATACGGACATATTACTAGGTTTTATAGTATATGCGTATTTTGAACATGTATGCCCTGATCTATCAAATTTAATCAGGCCCCACATATGAAATGAGTTCAACACCCTTGATCTAAGCCAGTGGTGCTAAACTCTGGTCCTCAAGACCCCCCAACAGGTCAGATTTTAAGGATATCCCAGCTTCAGCACAAATGGCTCAATCAGTGGCTCAGTCTTTGACTGGAGTTGAGCACCCCTGATCTAAGCAACGTGCTTTGTAATTACATAGGAAACATAGGGCCTTTCACACTGTAAGGAGTAAGAAAATGCGTTGCACATGAATGACTGTAGTCATATGCTTTTGTGACGATAATAGATGCGGGCTCACCTGGGGCAAGTGGGAAATTGCCTCTTGGGCTGGTCAGATTTGGAATAATTGGGCCGGTTGCAGGGAGGAGAGAAGCAACGTCTGTTTGCAGCTCAATGCAGTTTCTGGCCATTAGGTGGTGCTGCAGAGCTCACATACTGCAGCAGCTCCCCCTCTCCCAGGCTGGCTCCTCTCTGCAGTGTGCTGCTAATGGCAAGTATATGTATATGCAGGGTCACCGACGGGGGAGAGAGCTGAACATGGGTCCCAGGCTTGGCAACTCTGGGGAGCTCGCACTATGACCAGTTTTGGATACTCACTAACAACATAAGAGAGTAGCTAACTGCTCTATGGACTGTAGTTACTAACCTAACCACCACTTTTTTTAAATCCATGTAACTCAGGACTCTGTTTCACCCTATCTGGATCTAATTCACTTGCTACTTGTCTCCTCAATAGGACTGTTTTTTTGTATTGCTATTCAAACTTGTTTTGGCATCATTACCATTATACAATAAATCCTTTGATATCTTTGAAGAGATTATATATGTATGGGTGGTTTATTCTCAGCAATCTTGTTTCCGCCACAGAGTAACAGTGGTGGCTGTTCTTTCTCCCTAAGAATTTGTATTATCATTACTCCATATAATTCTCTTCTGGGATTTGTATTTAAGCCAGAGTTTATTTCAACTCACTCCCTGGCTTCTTACAGTGTTACTTATGGATATGACAGGCACTTTAGTCAGCATACTGCTTTGGCATACGCACAGGGGATCTATGCCTTGTTTTTACATTTCTGTGCTATCTTTTATTTCTTTTTGTGACATCTAATTAATAAAATGTGTTTTTGATATTGCCAACGGTATACCAGAGTGCTGTTTTCTTGGGCTCCTTTTTCTTTTGCTCTTTCCATGTAACTGTTTATTTACTTATTTTTATTTATAAGTACCCTCACTTCACATTTTATACTTTGTTCATAGTGTGCATGTTGATTGCATTATTTTTACGTATTTGATTTGAGTCACACTTATGTATTACTAGCTGATATACCCGGCGTTGCCCGTGATGTAATGTTCTGCCTCCCCCATCCTCCCTCTCAACTCCCTTCCCTCCCCTTCTCTCCTGACTCCCCCCCTCTCTCTCTTGACTCCCCCCCCCTCTCTCCTGACTGAATACCACCCCCCGTCTGTCCGCTGTGCGCCGCCATCTTACCGAGGGCATCTGCAGGAGGAAGGGGGTCCTTCCGAAGGCTGCCTGCCCACTGCCTGTCCCCCCGCCGGGGAGGGAGGGAAGTGAGCGTTGGCGGCTGGGGCAGGAGGGCCGCGCCACGCTTCCCCTCCGTCCAGGAGCTGGAGGGGAGGAGGGAGAGGGAGAGAGTTGGGTGACGTCATAGAGCCAGGTGACGTCATAGAGCCACCAATCTGATTGGCCAGAGGCTGAGGACCAATCAGATTCACCGCAGCTAGTACCAACCTTTCGATTTTATATATTAAGATGTATTTAATTAACACATGCACATAAACTATTTGTGTAGTCATCTAGCACTTCTTTTGTTCATTCATTCACTTAATTTGTGATCTTATTGATTTACCTATAGTGTATAGCACACTTCACTGGTACTATAATAATGAAGCACTCATTTATTTAGCAACTGAACTAACACAGATATTTCTATTTAATTTATTAAGTAGGAATGCAACTGAGCAGGATATTGTGGCCAGAACACTGTGAGGTCATCAGTGACATCAGAATGGGAGGGTGTGGCTAAGTTTCCGCTGCTGCTATTTGTCTGGAGTAGTCATCACTCATTGGTTAAAATACTGTCTGCCTTTAGATAGCTAGACAGCTGACAACCGCATTGTGAGGTCACGTTACCGCATTGTGACATTATAATACACTGAATGTTTGTGAGCTATAAATGCTAAAGCCTGCCCTGAGGAGTTATCATTCATGGTCAGCATGAAACAAAGAAGATGTTACTTGTAACAGCATCAATGACATCCTGATGACCAATGGAGGCACAGAGGGATGTGAGTGCCCTTTAATCTAACAAGGACCAGTTGGGAGAAGTGATGGGATGCAAGTCCACATGTGCATGTTATATTTGAGATAGTTGTTTAATTAGCTGAATATTCTCCTTAAAAGCAGCAATTTCCTCCCACAAATGAGATTTTGGAGTCCAGCCATCTTCCTCCACACACAGTTCAGCCCTCCCCCACCTTCATATAGTCTCCATTCAAACACCCCTGCACAGTCCAGCCCCAGTAAAAACACACACACACACACAGTCAGTTTTCTGACCCTCTGTGACTTTTCCTTCTCTCCCTCTCCGCAGTGATCTCACTCGGGCAAGAAGCCAATCAGGATGCAGCCGGCCGCACTTCTATCTGGCGAAAGGTGTCTGTCAATCCTGAAGATACCCTTACCTGGGGCCTGCAAGAGAATGCCCGGCTGAAAGCAACCCGTTTGTCAGAAATCCGCCCGGACGGTGTCACAGCCCCTAAAAACAGTACTGTATGTGTGGATAAAACCGGACATCTGCTAACCCTACTCTGGTGCAGCATCAGATCGATATGAGCCAGGTGAGGAAGGCACAGCTGCCAGAACAGGCAAAATCTACAGTATAGAGAAGGAGCTCGCTCAAGAAGAAAAGGTGCTGCAGAGATGATACATTGTTACAAATAAAATTGTCATCGTTACAAATGTGTGAACAGCTTCCTATTAAATAAAATAAAGGACCTTTCAAGTCCAATGCACTTACAATTATGTCTGCAGCAGCAACCTCTGGGTTGGAGTCCCAACAGCACATATATCAAACATAACTAGGAGAGATAAGCCAAAGATAAAAACAATGAGGTTTATATATCAAACTTGTTTATAGGGATTTTAATTAACTTAATTGCTCAGAAATTAAGAGGATGCCTCAGTAATTGAATAATATCAATAAGGGGGAAAAAGTCCCAAGAAAAACTATTTATCAAAACAACACCAGGCATATAAAAAAAGTAATTCAGTTGAAAGTAGAAGGATTTATTGCTTTGATAATTATATTCGTAAAACTGTGAAAATAACCCACTCGGGTGAAATTGGTGAAAAGAAATAACAATATATTGATCAAATATACATTACACATTGGTGTGTCTTGCACACCTTACTTACAATAAACGCTCCATGGCTCTGTTATTGTAGAGGTGCTGGGTCTGTAATCAGCTTCTGCTGCTGCTCACATAATCATTAAACCTTAAAAATAACGCATGGCAGATTTAGTAAAATTTTTAATAGTTTTATTGAAGTCAGTGACGAAGGTTATAGCACCGAAACATTGTCTTCAATAAAACTATTTTTAATTTTTGAAGTGAAACTTCTTTCGTGGCACCTAGTCCTGATAGAACAAAACTGGATAGATGGGGGGCGAAATGTGAAACGGAAGTGACGTCACGTAATGGACGCCGCTCCCCTCACACGTCCCCTGTCACATGTGGCGGCGGCGATAGCCGCCGGCGCCGCTCCTAATCGCCGCCGCACCCCACACACCCCCACAGACCCGGCTGCTGAAATATGCGGCGGCAATAGCCGCCGCCGCTCCTAACGGCCCGCCTAACTGTTCCATGACTGCTGCCATGCCGCGCATGCGCAGTTGAGATGGCGCCGCTGACGGACGCCACACATGCGCAGAAGCGGCTGGCAGCAGCATCGTTCCACCCACACGCTCCTTCAGCCCTCCTCTGACGCGGGCGGGGGGGGGTGTGTGCGCAGAATTTGCGTGCAGGGGGGGGGAGAGAGGGGGTGCGCAATGTAACACCCCGCCCCTGGCTGCAGCTGGTCACATACACACTGACTGACCCACCCACACCCCCCCACACACTGACTGACCCCCCCACACCCTCCACACACTGACTGACCCACCCACACACCCCCACACACTGACTGACCCACCCACACACCCCCACACACTGACTGACACACCCACACACCCCCACACACACACACCCCCACACACACACTGACTGACACACTGACTGACCCACACTGACTGACCCACACTGACTGACACACACACACACACACACACACACACACACACACACACACACACCCACACTGACTGACACACATACACACACACACACACTGACTGACACACATACACACACACACACACTGACTGACACACATACACACACTGACTGACACACATACACACACACACACACACACACACACACACTGACTGACCCACATACACACACACACACTGACTGACACACATACATACACACACTGACACACATATACACACACTGACACACATATACACACTGACTGACACACATACACACAAGGAATTCACACTTAGTGCAAATAGCTAATACAGGGGATGTGTGCCGAGCACGCGCATTATAAGTCAAATGTATTTGCGTTTTGTCAATGAAATTGTATTTTGATTTTTAATTAAAACATCACCAATACAAATACAATTTCTGTGACAAAAGTCAAAGAAGTTTCACTTACTATGCGCGTGCACAGCACACATAGCTTTTTTTTTTTTTTTACTAAGTGTAGAGTGCATTATCTTCAAGGTTTAACGATTATGTGAGCAGCTTGCAGCAGCTGATTACCAGCACCCAACGCCTCTACAAAAACTGAGACATGGAGCATTTATTGTAGAAAATCTCTCCCCTTGCCCAATGTTACACCATAAATTTTACTGTATGTGTCCGTAGCAGTGATTCCTAATAGGGGGTTCAGGAACCCTTTGGGGTTCACAAGGGATCTCCAAGGGGTTTGTCAAAAGAAATATGTAATGGTAGATCTCAGGCAGCATAGTGGGTTCCTGAGCCAGTGTGAGGACTACCCCCAGGTCTATAGCCACCCCCCCCTAGGTCCCTAACTGCCCCATCATCTGGACCATAACTACCCCCCATGCCCTTATGTACCACTCCACCCCCTCCAGGCCCATATATCCTCCCCCCTCAGGGTCCCCCATTTGCCCTGGGCCCCAAGATTTCTTTTGGCGTCTCTGTGTATATGTATGGTGTGTGTATATATATATGTATGTACATCTGTGTATATTATATGTATGTGTATAAGTGTATATACAGTATGTATGGTGTGTGTGTGTGTGTGTGTGTGTATGTATAAAGTATATGTATGGTATTTATGTATGTACAGTATCAGTCTGTGAATGGTGTGTCTGTGTATAAATGTATGGTGTGTGTGTGTAATATATATATATATATACCGGTATATGTGATCAAAAACAAATAGTTGATACCGTTCTGTGGCTAACAAAATGCTTTTATTTGTGCAAGCTTTCGAGATACAGTGATCTCTTCTTCGGGCGATGTTACAATGGATTAAGCCAAAAAAAAGTACTTAAAGCAAAGCAGCTTGGAATGTTATCAGTGGGTAATTAAAAAGTATACAACAATTTGGCTTTATTTTTGTTAAATAAATCATGACACGGTGTAATATGTCATGTGTGTTGTCCATCTGAAGTTGTATTTACCTAATCTTAAAACCTGCTAAGGAACAGATGTTTGTTATTATGTCCTGATATGTAAAACCATAGAATTCAAAAAGGATGTACTTTCTTTTTCACACACAATTTTATATTATATATTTACTCCCCTTTTTCCATTTACATCCCCATAGCCTGATTGTCAAGAGACCGCAAAGGAGTATTAATGTGGTTATATACAGTATACTGTATTTGTAGATATCATTATCTCCACAGAATATACATTTTTAAGTATTCAGTTTTAGATAATTGTTCTTTTATTACCTGCACTTTTTTGTATTATATTTTTTTTTGCATAGTTTTATATTTTACATTACCCCGGTTTAAGTATCAGTAACAATTTCATCTTCATTTTTATGGCTTACAAATGAAGACCGTACACCCTTTGTAAGAGCTGGTTATTAATACTACTTTTTAATATTGCATGTGAAGGAGTTGAAACTAGGCACTATCTACGTATTTGTATTTATTACATTACTGCACTTTAATTTCAAAATTCTATTTCAGGCTAAATATACACAAGAGTTAGATGTTCTTTATAATGGACAAACATACATGAACACATACATGTAGGTGTATAATACACCGGTGTATTATACACACCAAAAATGCAAGGGTTAATGTGCGCATTAAAAGAAGCCAAACAGGAACAGTGTCTCCACTTCCGTAACCCGGCAAAGCAGACTTGCGAAACGCGCATGGCAGAATTTGGACTGCATGGCTGACTGAAGGTTTCATCAGTTTGAAGGTGACATCATTTGCGGAAAAGACTATCCCCCGCGTGATCACATGCTGCAGCCCGTAGAGGAAGCAAGACACTGTCAGGCACTGACTGTGGGCAGAGGAGCTGCCGTGAGTGAGGAAGGGAATTCAGCACACTCCTGCTACACCATGGACTGGGATACCGGTCTACAACTACAGCCTCAAGACGTGGAATATGTGTGCATTGTTGTCTATTATTTTATTATTAAAGTACCATACTATACAGGCTGCGTCGGTGTGCACTTCTATATTTTTTTTAGTACAACATGATAGATAGATATGTAGTGTGTGTTCAGATATGTATAAAATGCATGCATAGTATGTATGACGTGTATGTTCATACATGCTGGTCTGCATGCATGTTTGGTATGTTTGCCTGATGTGCGTACATCAGGCAGAATCAGAGAGAATACCAGTGGTTCAAGTAGTTTATAATCAAATGGCCAGATGTTGAATGGACAATAGTGTCAAGTGGACAAGTACAGTCAACTGTGTTTGGTGTCACAACTGCATGCTTTAAGGAGGAATGGAAAACACCCCAGGTGAATGATGAGTTCCAGAAGCAGATCAATGGGAGGACAAAGGAGCAAGAGATCTGATAAGACGTGAGGAAGAAAATGGATAGTTGGCAAAACTGGCAACAAATAAACAGTTATATTTACTTTTGAACACTGATAATAATTTAGAGCATTGTTTTATATGTTTTTATTTAGTTCTTTATTTACCATTGTTTAGCATTAACAGGTATACCATATTTCAACTTTAGACGTGTACATTAGTATAGTATAGCTTTGGTGCACAACCAAAATGTTTAACTGTAGAACATAAATTAACATATTACATCTACATCGCATAACAGTATTTTTCAAAGTGATCATTTTGGCCAGTTTTTTTTAAAGATGCTTTTATTTCCTGGTCTGCCTATTTGTTGATCAAACACTTATTGTTGGGTAAGAGACTGTGTATGTGTCTGTCTTTTGGCTTTCGTTTGCAGATAGCGTCCTTTTCCTTCTTCAAAACGCTTCTTCTCTTCTTCACTCTCAATCTGCAGTAATATACGAAAGTAACATCAAAGTGAATGGATTGAAAGGTAATGGGAAAACACATTTACTTTCCAACATTTCCACATACATACTTCAATGTTTCATACATTTGATATGGCTGCTGGGTTTTATTTACACTCAAAACAAAGACAAAATGGTGACAGAAGATGTCGAGTAGAGGAATTGAGTGCACAGAGCCCTGGAAACCTGACACATTTCTTCAAGTGTATTTGATAGTTAACAAGTTGACAATATGCTTAAATAACAGATCTGTGAGATTGTAATAGCCTTGCACACTTAATTTATTGTACGGACAACCCTAGAGTTTGTCTCCTAAAAGGTGGTACAAAGTGCTCACCAATAACTACCCCTGTATGTTATTATTCATCACCATGAGACAAAAATAAGGATCCGAATGTGACGTACCCAGACTAATGTCCCATTAGAGTTCCAAGCACAGGTTGCTCAAGGTACATATAGGGGCCGATGCAGTAACTTGCGAGAAGGCTGAATTTGGCTGTTTTATTGCGAGATTGGCATGTAGTATGCAGTTGATGGCGGTATGTGTGCGAGTTAACTGAAAAACGGCATATGCAATTGTTGCCGGAAATCAAGCGCCGGCGGGGTGGCGAGAATGGCTATTTCGCCATATTAAGCAGCACGCAGAATTCAGTAGATGCCGAGTAAGATCTCGGGGGTGCGCGGGAGAAACTCCTTGCGAGAAAAGCGCCAAAAAGCTGCGGCACCAACAAGCAGGCGAGAGCCGAAAATTTCAGCTGCTAGTGACATTGTTGTGTCATTGTACTGTTGCTGCTGGCAGCGCAGCTTCATTTTGTTACATGTCATTCAGAACCTGTTACATGTGTTGTTTATAATAAAATACATTATTAATGTTAGCCAAAGGTGTCTGTCTTGTGAATGACAAGAAGCAGGTATGTTCCTAAAACTATCTATTGAGGGACAGCGCTGTGAAAGCCTTGCTAATGTCACTAGCAGCAAGAAACACACTGCTGTGAGTAACAGAATGTAATGACAAACTATCCTGAGGTGATTTTTTCATGTTCAAAAGTTGCCGCCAAATTCTTCTTCAATACAGATACATGAGGTCATCCCCCTCTTGCTGCATGCACGCGCTACAGTACACACAGCAACTCACTGACATGTACTGTAAGCTTTGCAACAGAGTCCAACACACAGACACAAATGTACATGTCACAAGACACATGCACACATGTATCACCTCTTCACGTGTCAAAGAACAGAAGACACAACTGTAGCACTGCACCAGGTATGTTTCCAAAAGTATCTAATGAGGAACAGCAGTAAAAGGTTTGCTAATGTCAGTAACAGCAAGACAGTCACTACGGTGAGTAACTGAAAGCTATAAGCAAGAAGGAGGTTTTTTTATTTATGTGCAGAGGTTGACGCCACATTCAAGTGAAATACGGATACATGCAGTCACCCGCCACTGACTGCAGGAACTCGCAACATGTGCAACTCACCATTGTATCTCACAATCGCTATTTACTGCATTTAGCGGCAAATTCCCGCCAAACACAGGAGATTTAAGCGCGCTGCCGACACACACATATCGCAAGTTACTGCATCGGCCCCATAGTCTCAATGAATGGAAATAATTGTGGGAAGCCGAGGAATGCCAAAATGGGGAAGTGGGTTCTGCATAAGAATCCATAATACTGAGCTCGGCAAGCTTCCTTCATGTATTACAAGTAGTAATCAAACCATTATGAATTCAGGTTTCCCTTTTCTCTCTCTCTCGAGGTGAAGCTCTTCTCTTTTATACCTTCAGGCAAAATTGTTACATCTGCTTGATAAATTAGGCCACATTTTCCTGGCATTCAGGATTTGTAATAATGGAAACTTAGGGGGAAAAAACATTTGAAAATTCACAACCATCGTAGTTTTTGCAGTAATAACGGTTCTGAATTACACTGATTTTGTCACTTTTGCACTCTATGTATAATTCATTATTTCACACAGAGAATACTCATTACAATTCAGTTTGTTAAAGCATCAGTTTAAACCGAAGTTACAGCATTACTATTTAGTGCTTCTGTTTAACAACTAATTTTTACAGCCCTTAAAGGATCAATCCATGCCATATCCTACATGTTTTAAACAAAATAAATCAGTTCTGTAGTATTAAATAATACTATATATATTTTTTAAATTCAACCCCGAATGCCATTTTTACTGAATTTGAATATACTGAGCATCCATTGAGTTGTATAGCAGGTTTTAACACACCTCCCCAGCAGTGCAAGATCTTTCTACCACCTTCATGTTAGTGATAATTTGTTGCCAATATTCCCAGCAGTTTGAGCTGCAAACTGTAACACTAGATAATGTTACCTTAGTAATCTTATATTAATAGGAATACATTGTAGCTGCTGAGATACACTGACTGAAGGATTGATTGAAACTGAAAGGCTGCCATTTAACTATATACTATATGTTTTGTCACATTGGTGTTGCATTGGGCTTTTCTGTATATATATATATATATATATATATATATATATATATATATATATATATATATATATATATATATATATATATATATAAAAAAAAATATATATATATGAAAAAGTTGGCCGTGACTGACGAAACGCGTCAGGGAGCGTCATTACATCAGACGCACTGGCATTGAAGTCAACACGAAGCGCTGGAGCGGACCCTATCCATGCGCAGGTGCTAAAGAGATTTCACTACACGGAACTGATTTCTTGGACTTCTAACAGCACACCAGCCCTGGAAACCTGCGGGGACGCTGATCCTTCACCAACGGAGCCTGGGACTGTCCCAAAGAGCTTGCAGTTTGAACCGGATGGTGGTGATTATTATCACATATGCTTGATTTTATTGTACTTTTGTAAGTGCATTTTTTACCCCCCCTCCCCCCCTTCCCCTCATTAAATTTACAATTTTACGCTATGGGCGTGCGCTCTCTCCTCTTTCTTTCCTTCTAGATACCCTGTGGACGTGGTTTGTCCACATTGAGAGCTGCCGGAGACCCTGCATACCAGCATACATCTTATTTATTGGAACATTTTGAGGACTGGTTTTTCTTTCCTGTTTGCTTTTTTTCCTATATGTTATTTTCAATCATATGTTGTTTTATAATTGGTATGTGCCCATTATATGATCTGTAGGTGTTTATAGTAATTGCATATGTGATTTAGGGATACTCCCACAATAGTACATAATTATTGGGATTTATTAGAACTATTATATCTACACTGGTTCACTTCTATCAGAGGCGCAGCTTTTTTCTTTTCTGTTTGTCACATATATATATATATATATATATATATATATATATATATATATATATATATATATATATTAAAACCAGAGACATAACATAAAACACAGACAGAGCTCAGTTTTTAGCACATCTAGTGAGACTCATACACGGTACAGTGCCTAAATATATATGGAATAACTAATAAGTAAATGGTCTTTTTGTTTGACATTTTTGGCCAAAATTGTTGTAAGCCCCTGAGCCAACGCCAAGGCAGACCACATATCAGGGGTCCCTAACGCTAATATAAATTCTTAATAACCTGTGTAATAACAGGAAGAATGATTTATAGTAAATCTGTCAATATTAGTTGCAAAGTTCTGAGTCTGACTGAAGCTTTTATTAACCTGTACATTACCAGGAAAAGCACTCTGTATTAGAGATGTCACAGCCAAACTGCAAGCAGGCAAGTTCCCCTGAGTGGAAGATGCTATGGAGTGAGCCCATAACCATTTAAATGTGGGAGGGGGTGAGCTTAAATTAGGAAGGAGGTTGTCAATATAAAATTTATATTAGCGTTAGGGACCCCTGATATGTGGTCTGCCTTGGCGTTGGCTCAGGGGCTTACAACAATTTTGGCCAAAAATGTCAAACAAAAAGACCATTTACTTATTAGTTATTCCATATATATTTAGGCACTGTACCGTGTATGAGTCTCACTAGATGTGCTAAAAACTGAGCTCTGTCTGTGTTTTATGTTATGTCTCTGGTTTTAATGCAATTGCCAGCTCAGTAGCACTCTTCTGACACTCATATGCATATATATATGTTGTGGGTATTTTGGGGGTTTAATTGGAGCTTGTTAGGTGTCCAGTATGTTTTACAATATATATATATATATATATATATATATATATATACCAATTAAAAGTTGTGACATAATATAATAACCGGATGACATTGTGACTTTTTAGTAGCTGCTGACCCCCAACCCCACCTTTGTTCTCCTGAACAAGTATTCTTACCCGGATATATCAAAATACCGGCAACCAGGAATCTGGGAGCAACTCTGAAGTCCCAGAGGGAAAAGAATAAGAGGGACATATCGCAAAACACTTAACATTGCCACAAAATTACAATACATAACAAAAATCGAGTGGGTTTGCTAGAATATGATTGCAATTTCCCAAAATGAGAAAAAGCACAAGAAGTTAAAACTCAACATCTATTACTTTCGTTGAGATTAAACACTTAGGCCAATATTTACTAAGCATTGCTACAAAGTGGCAGTATGTTATAAGACAGATGTGTCATAATGCCACTTAGTAAATATGTCTATTTCTTTATTTACAAAGATCTAACATTTTGGGTGTTGTGATCACAGACCTCTTATCTATTGCCTGACATCAGCAACAGAAGAGGAAGCCCTCCTCATACTTTATAACCATAGTGACCATTCTCAAAGAGACACTGCTGTGACCAATCCTGGACGTGAGCAAAAAGGTCTGATGTTTAGGGAAGGCAACAGGGTCACAGAGTGCCATCTCCTGTGATGTTCCCGAATGCCAAAAGGCATTATTACATTATTTTATAAGAATGACATATTGAGATGTATATTTTGTCATCATGTGTCCTGTGATGTACTACAGAGTGACAGGACAGGAGGTCATGCTTTGAAGGTTGTTGACTTATGGGGAATGTGAGAAAGTACTTCACTGAGCAGATGTACTGCATGGAACAGCTTTTTAGAAGAAGCAGTAAGGTAAATCAAGTCAAAGAATTTAAGAACACTTGGGTAGATTCAAAGGAACTCAACTTTGACAGCACGAGATAAATGAGGTAGCGTCTAAGACTGTGCAGCACACATGGAAAAAAGGCAGCCTAGGTCGGTCAAATGTCCATGTCAGTGGTCAATTAATATGATAGTGAGCACAATTTAAGAGGTACGCCAGTTTAAAACTGAGTGTTAACGATTTGAAGCAACTTTTAATAATACATATCTGAAGTAATGGGAGTGGAACCAGTATGAAGATGAATCATGACCAGCTTGTTTACTTTATTATATATATATATATATATATACAGTATATATATATTTAGCAGAATAAATCTAACGATATATGCTTAATTTCACTGCCCTGATTTCTAGTTTGCATTTACTTGACTTGAATCTCAGTTGTTGTGCATTTACTTTTTATTTGGAATGATACCTGAAAGCAACAATTTGCATGGCTTGGCTGAACACTTTTTTTGTGACCCGATGCAAAAGCTGATCCACTCGCAAACTAAGTTTTCACCCTTTCTGTGCCCTTTCCATTCTTAGGGGGTCATGCACTAAGCTCCGTTAAGTCGTTTTTAGAGCGAAAAGTGCTCTTAGAACGTGATGTTGCGCTGAACACGATGCACTAAGCCACGCAAACAGGCACTTTGCGCTCTAAAACTGACTTTTTTCAGGAAATTTTTCTAAGTCCAACTTTGCTCGTTCGTTACCCTGTTTGCGTTAAATTCTGCCCTTAAGCGGGATGCACTAAGATACGTAACCTTAGCGTACGCGAAAGTTGCGATCAACACAACACGTCAGCTCAAGGTAGACGCAAAAAAAGCTGGACTTTGAAAAATTTCTTGCTTTACATTTTTGTAACAATTAAACAAAAGACACCCTATGGGCAGCACTCGTTGTAAGCAAATATGAATTGGTGATAAATTTAAAATTAAAATGCTTTAATCGTATAATTTAAAATAGATGTCAAAATTGTTGAAAAAATGGTCAACTGACTGTGGTGACAAAATACAAAGAAAACAGACAAAAATATATAAAATACTATAACTGAGATCTAGGGGGGGAGGTGGAGAGCCCACCTAGCTGCTAACTAGCAGAAATCAACAATCAGGGACTATAATAGTCAACCCCCTAGTTCAGCAATAACAAGGTTAAAAGGCCTGTAAAGTGGATACAGGTGACGGAGAACTACCCATGCAAAGGTATATACCTATGTGCTATGCACAATAGATTGAGAGCTCACTAATTGCTATTTAATAGTCCACAATGAAGATGGTGAGGAATACCCTAAATAAAGGGTTAAAGCAAGCCTAACTATAGGAGGGTTAATATGGTAGGCAAAGTGTTATATTATAGTGTGCACAAGAGCTCACAAAGTGTGGTACTTAGCTCTGGGGCACGGTTCTAGTCCGTATCCAGTTATAGCCCCCTAACATAAATGTGCCACTTAAACATGCTTAATAATACCTCACAATATACACATAGGTCAGTCAGTGACTATCAATAGCTAAATGTACAAGAGCTTACAAAAAATGTTTTTTACAGCTCTGGGGCACGGATCTAGTCCGTATCCAGTTATGGCCCCCTAATTCAAATGTGTCACAGTAACAGATAGGTAAACAGACTGTAATAACGTTGTGAACAAACACATAAATGAGCCGAGGGGAGAGGAAATGCACGCAATGAAAAAAGTAGTCAGCAGCAATTGCATTTACACGTGCTGGGTGAGGTAATTGGATATATACCGCATCCCTGTGTTAAGCCCTCGTCAGGGTTAATATCGCGGAGTAACGCTGACATAAGCAATTGTACCTGTGGTTCCTGTTCAAAGTCCTGCTGCCGTAAGATACCACATAAAGTACCTGGTGTCTGTGATGTATGGACCCAGACTCCCTTGACACGCGTCTCGGCTCTGTACAGAGCCTCTCACCCTCTGCTCGGCATGGGGACGTCAATGCGTGATGACGTCAGTCCTGTAGCCGCCTCCCACCTGACGTACGTTTCGCTGGGGCGCTTTATCAAAGGTGGTGAAGTGAGGAACTACATGCATAGTATATATAGTGTATTAAGTACCAGCTAATGCAGGGCAGCTGAGTCTAACCAATTGCTTCTATTGCAGGAGGACGGTAGCTATCGCGGTGCTGAGGAATTGATCAAAGAAGAGACATTTGAGATAATAAAGTGTAGACTGAGTGAACAAACTAAGTGTGGTATTCATTTGTTCAAGAGCTGAATGTAAATTGTGATGTACTTAGAGACACAGGATTTTAATACGTTATGCTATTTAATGCCAAAACCCATTTCAAATGGATATATTAAGTCAATGTTGTTCAGGAAGATAATGCTGACAATCTATATAAAGGGAGAGAATAGGAAGCCTTCGTTTATCCCTCTGGGTGCCAAAGTACCCAGTACATAGATCCATTTGGATTCTTTTTGTAAGATTAAACGGTTCCAATCACCCCCTCTAGGACTGGGGGGGACGCTCTCAATCCCTGTGAAGTGAAGGTTGGTAATGTCACCGCCATGTGCCTGATGAATATGATTGGCGAGGGGGGTGTCTAAATGATTCCGTATAGCCCCCAGATGTTCCAAAATACGCTGGCGGAATTCACGGATGGTCTTGCCAATATATTTTTTGGTACATTGACAGGTGACTTGATAAATGACTCCCTTTGTCCGGCAGTTAATAAACTGCCTGACTTTGTAACTTTTAGTATTGTTCCAATTGAAGAAATTTTTAGAGAGGGACAGATGTGTACAAGCCTTGCATCCTTGGCATTTAAAATTCCCCACAGATCTATTACTTAGCCATGTTGATGTTGTTAATGGTCTCAAATGGCTATGGACCAACTGGTCTTTGAGATTAGGTGCCCGCCTGCTGACCAAAGTTGGTGTAATTCGTAGGACATCATTAAGATCTGGGTCGTTTAAAAGGATTGGCCAGTGTTTCTTTAATATGGCATTAATCTCTGACCATTGATTGTTGAACGTACCCACAAATCTTATGAGTTTAGAGTCAGCGACTGGAGAGCAATGTGTACTCAATAAAGAGGTTCTATCTGTAAATTTCGCTCTCCGATAAGCTTGTTTAATACATCGTTGGCTGTACCCCCTTTCTCTGAATCGTTCACTCATGTTTTTAGCTTCATGTTCAAAAGCTGTGATAGTGGAGCAGTTCCTGCGAATCCGCAGGAACTGCCCAACAGGGATACCCTCCTTGAGTCGCCTTGGATGGTGACTTTCATAACGCAAAAGGCTGTTGGTGGCTGTCTTTTTTCTGTGGATAGTAGTTTCCACTTTGTCACCAGCACCTCTGGAAATTTTTAAGTCAAGGAACGTGACTTCCTGTGTATCAATTTCATACGTTAAATGAAGGTTGAACTCATTGGTGTTAAGTATATTGATGAATTCAATAAATGACGCCCTGGTCCCCTGCCACAGGACCAGGACATCATCGATGAAGCGGACCCACAGCAGGATTTGGATCGTGTAGGCTTCATTGGCTTCATGAAAAACCACCTCCGCCTCCCACCAACCGAGATATAGGTTCGCATAGGTGGGGGCGCAGGTGGTCCCCATCGCCGTACCTCTGAGTTGATGGTAAATGACACCATTGAATGTGAAGTAATTATGTGTCAATATGAATCTCAGTAGGTCGAGTACAAGTTGATTATGTGTCACAAATTCACAGCTTCGACTTTTTAGGAAGTAGGATACTGCGTCTATACCCACTTGGTGTATAATAGAGGTATATAACGATTCGACATCAAGACTAATCAGTAGTGTGTCTTTGTCGAGGACTATGTCATTTAGTCGATTGAGTGCGTCCTTGGTGTCTCTAAGGAACGATGGTAGGCTGTCAACAAACGGTCGTAGAATTTGGTCAACGTATTTACTACTTTGTTCCGTGAGGTTAGATATACCGGACACAATGGGTCTCCCAGGAGGGGGTAAGGTTCCCTTGTGGATTTTTGGTAGGCAATAGAAAGTGGATAGGACTGGTGCGGGGGTTAGGAGTTGTTCATACTCTTTTTTTGATATGACCTTAGATTCTAGAGCTATCGTTAGGATGGTTTTAAGTTCTTTCTTAAAAGTTTACATTTTTGCATGCGCAACACCCATACAACAGGCCGGCGGGGGTCCCCGAGGAAGGGCGGGGGTAGCACAGGGGTGGCGCGGGTGTCCCCGGCTGACCCCGCGGCCGTCCCGGGGTACCCACGGGCCTGCGGTACCAATGTTGTGCCTACAAAAATACTAAACATTATTTCTAACTAAATACACCCCCATAACACATACAGCACAATAATGTGCAAAATAACTATTATCCAGATATGGATAATAGATTTGCCCATTATTAAACATTGCATTAGCATAACCAAATAAAAACAGTAGCCAGCTAATCCAATGAATACAAGCAGTAACAACATAAACAATGAATTAATTAAACCATTAACCAATGAAACCAATTAATTCCTAAACCAACTCAAAATGAATAGTAACACTAACCAATCAAACCAATGAATTACTACAACATTAATGAATGTAAACATTAAAAGACAAAGAAATAAATTCAAACAATATCTGAAATAACCATAAAACGCATTAGCTAACATAATACAACATTTACTACAAACGAACACCAATCGCAAACATTTTATTACCATTAGGCAGGAAAAAAACAAACAATCACATCCACATAAGAAATTGAAATTAAAAAAACCAACAGCAATACCAAGCCACAAATGCCCCCTAAATATTGTCATAATAATGTATTAATCTGTACCCTAAATGGTACAGATTAATATATTATCAGTCAATGTGCCTCCCCCACAAAAAATCAAAAAACACATCCAATGAAGAAACCTGTAAAAAGAGACATTTACAAACATTCAATATATTACTTACCATTAGAAGCGGTGGCCCTCCGACTTCCGGGGTAAAAGGAAGCTCACGTACCTTGAAGGCCTCCAACAGCATCCGATGCCATCCGCCATGAAGATCCGGATCAGGTACAAAAATCTTCTTTTTTCTTTCTTTAATCACCTTCTTCTATCTTCATCTGTCAACCATTTCTTGATCTTCTTTATCTTCTATCTTCATCTGTCAATCAAAAAAAACCCCATGGTAAATCCCAACCGATGTTGTCTCGTCGTCTTCTTGGGCTCAAATGAGGTGTCACGGCCTTAAATAGGGCTTGTGACGTCAAATTTAGCCTCAAAATGGTTAACAGCCACCTGATTGGCTGTTCAAACCATGTTCCGACTTAATTTTTTTTTTTACATGACGTCACTTAAAGGGAATGATGCCAGCCAATCAGAATGGCTGTGCTTCATTTGCCTTTAAGATGACTTCACTAAATCCAAGTTGGCCGGCGTCACATGGTATTTCAGCCAATCAGAGTGTGGAATTGGTTCCCACGATCTGATTGGCTGAAATACCATGTGACGCCGGCTTCGTGACGTCATCTTAAACGCAAATGAAGCACAGCCATTCTGATTGGCTGGCATCATCCCTTTAAGTGACGTCATGTAAAAAAAAAAAAAAATTAAAGTCGGACCATGGTTTGAACAGCCAATCAGGTGGCTGTAAACCATTTGGAGGCTAAATGTGATGCCACAAGCCCTATTTAAGGCCGTGACGCCTCATTTGAGCCCAAGAAGACGACCAGACAACATCGGTTGGGATTTACCATGGGTTTTTTTTTAATTGACAGATGAAGATAAAGAAGATCAAGAAATGGTGACAGATGAAGATAGAAGGTGATTAAAGAAAGAAAAAAGAAGATTGGGGTACCTGATCCGGATCTTCATGGCGGATGGCATTGGATGCTGTTGGAGGCCTTCAAGGTACGTGAGCTTCCTGTTACCCCGGGAGTCGGAGGGCCACCGCTTCTAATGGTAAGTAATATATTGAATGTTTTGTAAATGTCTCTTTTTACAGGTTTAATCTTTGGATGTGTTTTTTGATTTTTTGGGGGAGGCACTTTGACTGATAATATATTAATCTGTACCACTTTAGGGTACAGATTAATACATAATTATGACAATATTTGGGGGGCATTTGTGGCTTGGTATTGCTGTTGTTTTTTTTAATTTCTATTTCTTATGTGGATGTGATTGTTTGTTTTTTTCCTGCTTAATGGTAATAAAATGTTTGCGATTGGTGTTCATTTGTAGTTAATGTTATATTATGTTAGCTAATGCGTTTTATGGTTATTTCAGATATTGTTTGAATTTATTTCTTTGTCTTTTAGTGTTTACATTAATTAATGTTGTAGTAATTCATTGCTTTGATTAGTTAGTGTTACTATTCATTTTGAGTTGGTTTAGGAATTAATTGGTTTCATTGGTTAATGGTTTAATTAATTCATTGTTGATGTTGTTACTGCGTGTATTCATTTTATTAGCTGGCTACTTTTTTTATTTACTTTATTTAGGTATGCTAATGCAGTGTTTAAAAATGGGCAAATAATCTATTATCCATATCTGGATAATAGTAATTTTGCACATTATTGTACTGTATGTGTTAGGGCGGTGGGGTCGTGTATTGATGTTTGTTAAATCTTTTTTTAATATACATGTGTTTCATAGTGTAGATGTGCAGGGGGTCTCCGGAGCTGAACTGCATTGGTTTCAGGTCCGAGGACCCCCTACTTCAGGAGATACAGGCCCCGTTATGGGGTGCCGGTATCCCCTGCACTTTCAAGCATCCGCGTCACGTGACCGGGACATTGAAATTCTGCAGGGGATACCGGCACCCCATAACGGGGCCTGTATCTCCTGAAGTAGGGGGTCCTCTGACCTGAAACCAATGCTGTTCAGCTCCGGAGACCCCCTGCTCATGTACACTATTATTCAAATGTATTTATTTAGTGTACGATCGCCTGTAACAGCCTTGCATGGAGATGGCAAATCTCCATGCAAATGTTACATGTGGCTTTTTTTTCTAGCAGCTAGCGTACGTGAAGTTTAAGAACGCTAGCAGGGGGAAAAAAAGCAACACGTACGCTGTGGGTGTTTTGAGCACGTACGTTAAAAAATGGGCTCAAGGCCTTAGTGAATCGCGTCCCCGGCCTCACTTTTTAACGGACGTGCTTTTTTTGAACATCAGAACGCAAACCCATTGAGCTTAGTGCATAGCCCCCTTAAAATACACAGCTTCAAAAACAAGGTTCCAGTAATGGATCCAAATTATTACAATGCATTGCTATTGAAAGCCACAGCAGGCCAACCAAAAATAATCATTAGTGTCAGTAATGCCTTTATCGTTAGGTATTTTAGAGAGAGAAAAATGGTTATATAAGGAATAAAGATGCATGATGCAAACTGCACTAAATTAATTTTGGATGGGATTGATGCTTTAATGGAGAAAAAGAGAACAAAACCACTTTAGAATACATAAATATATTAAAGCATAAACTGGATGTTCAAACTGAAAAAACACGACTATGATACCAAGATGAGTTTGATTTTTATTGAAAATAACATTTTCATTCAAATGTATTTTCAGTATTACAGTATATGCTCTAGTGGTGAAATAGGAGAAAGAACGCAATATACATAATTTGTATCGTCATAACTGGAAATGTTGCCAAGATGAAATACTAATAGGGGAACTTGGGAGGTTCAGCAGAAGAGTTGGTATAATGGCATTTTGCAGTGCAAATCACCCCCTGCAATATAGCAGCTTCAATTGGGGTAAAAGCTCAAGGAAAAATAAAACAGCCACCACGTGGCGAATTGATACAACAAGATTATTTTGGAACATGCATCTTTCAATGTCAATCTAGCAAAGTACTTAAATCTGTATTAGCTGGCTTCTGGCTGGAAGCAATTTAGGGAGTGGAACAAAATGATGAAGAAGTTACTTAATATAGATTTTCTCAGGGGTATATAAATGTCTGTGTATCTGGCCATCACTATCCTGTGATTTTTGTGCACTTGACAAAAATGTTTCTTGGCATAGAGATGCTAAAGGATAGAATCATTTTTAGCATCAGTTAGGCTGCGCTTATAGTGCCGCGACGCGACGGTCGCTGGAAAATGAAATAGAGATGACTTCCAGCGATTGCGACCAATCCGTCGTGCCGCACTTACTATAAGTGCACGTGACGGCAGAAATGCATTTGTTTTGCCGCGATGTCACGTCGCTGTCGCCGTCGCTATAAGTGCAGCCCTAGTTAGATAGAAATGCATGCTTCTTGCAGTACAGCCAACCCAAATGTCATGATGAGGCTGAAGTCTAGTCCTGGTTGCGAAGTTAAAACTTTCCACAGGACTGAGACACTGTTGGAATTACACTGTATTGATTACACATCAATGACTGGAAACCACATGCTCTCATAGAGGAGCACACACCATGGAGCCTTGTCCATTGTGGGCACAAAAAAACATTGCCAGGACATGAAACAGTCAGTAAGCTAATCAGAAGGGATGGTGAGCCTGTACTGGCTAATAATAGGGAGAAGGAGTGGTTCAGTGAGTAAAGACACTGACTGACACTGAGATTGCTGCAGAGGGAGCCTGGTTCAATTCTCGGTGTCGGCTCCTTGTAACCTTGGGCAAGTCACTTTATCTCCCTGTGCCTCAGGCACCAACAAAAAAAACATAGATTGTAAGCTCTACGGGGCAGGGACCTGTGCCTGCAAAATGTCTCTGTAAAGCGCTGCGTACAATTAGCAGTGCTATTCAAGAACATGCTATTATTATTATTATCTTTGGACAGGGGAATGCCCTACAATATTAGGGGTGTCATTTTACCAACGTCTCCGCAATATTGTCTTCCTACAAAACAGAAATAGTACATTTGCCAATTTCTGTGATTCAATTATACAGATTTACACAAAATTACTGTGCATAGATGTTCTGACAAAGGTATTCTTTCTTCTTTTCCTAATTAAATCCAGTAGCACAGCAATTAAAACTGATAGTATATCTGTCATGAAGTGTTAGAAGTATATTCCTAATGCAGGTCCATGCAGCAGCAACAAATTAGAGCTATCCGTTCTGCCACAAAGTTTCTACTATTTTGACAGCTGTTTCATAGATAAAGATATGGGGGAGGGTCTACTGTATGTATGCAGTCTAGGAACGTTTGGCCAAAAAAGGAATGTGACTCCCTCCCTTTAAGGTGACGCCACAGCAACCAAGCCTATTGGGTCTGATACATCTCATTACAATCTGCACCATGTACTGCTCCTCCTCCAATTCTTTCTTGCACAGGCATGGGCAGATGGGGGAGTGGGGGTGTGCGACCAAATGACCGCTGGTGTTTGGCCGCAGATAGACCCTCTGCCGCAGCCAATCCGCCGCTGGACACAGAGCCACCGCCCACTTCTAAGAAGGTAGCTTTTAGCAGTTGGGATAGGGGGTTATCTTTAGGGTGTTAGCGTAAGGGGTTAAGGTTTTTAGGGTAGGGGGTATCGTTGGTATTAGGGGTTAAGGTTAGGTGGTTTTAGGGTAAGAGTTAAGGTTAGGGAATTACCTTAGGGGGGGAACCAGCAGACGGCTGAGATTCCCGGCAGCGAGATGAGTTGTGCCAAGCGCTGGCGGTCATTTGGTCACAGCGAAACGGCCACGACCAAATATCAGATAGCGTTGTAAGTGACAGTGTGGAGTTAAACATTGAGATCAGTTTTTTTTAAAGGCACGTTTTAAGACTTAGACTTACTCTGACCAACCAATCACGTATATATTTTACATGCACTTCTATTCCATCAAGAATCAGAAATCACTCAAACAATCAAAGGTTACAACTTTAAACAAGCACCGTGTTTTTCTCAACTGTTTGTCTGGAAATTCAAAGACAAACATTAAAATAAAAACAGAACAAAAATTTTTTTTTTTTTTCATAGGTGTTACTATTTGATTTTTGGGGGTTTATTCCTGGTGCTTTCAGACAAACTCCCCGTGGCTGTGTTTTAGTCTGTCACAAAGAACTTGTAAAAAATAACAATTTCAGTAAACTATCACATATATAAATTGGATATGTTTTTTTCCTTCCCTATAATTAAATTTCATTCAGTAAAAGCACAAAGGGAAGAAGAACCTCTACTATAATGTGATATGTCACATGTATTATCTATTACACGTGTAACCCCGGTCTCTTTTCAGCCCCAGAGACCCCCCCATGTAGCGCTCCGAGGCTATGCTGTATACCCGGCTAGCGGGGGCCGCCATGACAGGTTGCACGAGCGTGCGCGTTGGTCGCGCAGGTGCAGTAAGGGTTACGCACGCGGTCCCAATGCTAAAGAGGTCCTGAGTGGACTACAATTCCCAGCAGCCTCTGGGGATTGCCTTTTCACCCACATCACGTGCAGCCAACCAGCAAATAGGGTTTTGCAGCTTCTCCTGTGGAGGAAGGCTACAATGTTGTGGGGACCACGTTTGGAAGTTGGAGCTGGGAGCAGGAAGGGGAAGGAAGGGTGTAGGGAGCAAGTGGCTCCTACACCAGGTAAGATTCCCCAGATCCCAGGCAGGCCCCAATCCCCACCAGGGTAGTGGGTAAGTACTGAGGGACGGCCCCTAGGTTAGGGACCCTGCCCTTAGGTGTGAGTGCAGTCTTGTCAGTGTCACAGCTGGCAGTGCTGTGAGCGCTGACAAGTAGGCACAGCGTGTGAGTGCAGTGGGTTGCTGCAGGTACCGGTTGAGTGCAGTGCGGTTGAGTGCAGTGCGGTTGCTGCAGGTACTGTGTGAGTGCAGTGTGTTTACTGCAGGTGTTAGGCTGAGTTAGTCAGAGGGGACCTGGGTGGTGAAGGGAGAGCTAGAGTGGGTGCAGGGGGTCAGTGACCCACCTGCATAGAACAGGCTACCCCGTAGGCCCGTAGGAGTGTTCCCTGAAGTCACCAGAGGTTGCTGTGCTGCAGGGACGGCCATAGTGGTGGCGAGCATCACCCTTACTGTGTAGACAGCTAAGGACAAAGGGACGAGCGTGCGGAGTAGGCTTGCAGGCGAGTCGTCTGGGACCAGATGGCTGGACATTGAGACCCAGGAGGCAGACCGCTAATTCATCTGACCCTTTGCGAACAGGTACCGGTCACCGCCGTGACCGGAAGGTACTATAACAACAAGTGCACCAACACCGGTCAACAGGCGCTGATCCCGCCTTAGGCTAAACTCTTTAGGAACACTGAGCGAGTGGTTAAAGAACTGAGCCTATACCAATAGTACAATACATGGACACGGTGTGTAGGGCACGCGGTGAGGGGACGGAGACGTTGCTCCTGATGAGTGGGCAGCCATTAAGGTTATAGCAGAGGAATATTGAGGTAGAGTCCCTCAATTACTAGTGCTACAAAGCATATAACTTTGAGAAAGCCCATACTTGGGAGAAACGCGTTAGAGGTGCCCAGCCCAGTCCAGCCGTTTGCAACTCTTTCCTGCATAGTTGTGCCTCCTGATCCATCCTTCCTCCTCGGCAAGGGTGATTTTCGTTTGCAGCCACTAAGGTTATACCGTTAGAGTATAAGTACATGTTATGTGTTATTTCTACGTTGCATTATTACAGTAAAAACCAGTTACAATCATAAGGTGTTGTATGTTTCTTGCCCTGGGGAATCTTACGTCACGGGGATTCTGGGTAAGTGGAGGCGCTGCGCTAAGTATATGTATAAGTATTACCCCAGGCTCCCAGCTAGCGGAGGCTCAGATCTCCTGGAGCCGCAGGTGTCGTACAGTGACCAGTAGTTCCTTTGGGAGGGTTCAGAAAAAGGGCTACACACGTATATGTCCACATTTCATCTTCTATTACCAGTCCATTTCTGGATCTGGTTTGAATACTTTCTGCAGCGGAAGGAGTAGCTAAATGGTAAGAACACTGTTAAAATCCCAGAATGATCTCCCTTTGTGACCTCTGGGAAAGTGACTTTATTTCCCTGTGATTCAGGAAACAAAAGGTACAGTACCTGTAGGTTGTCAATGCACAACAGGGCTTTGCATAACTTTATATATACAATAGCGGTTCACATAGACTGTACACCAGCGCTATATAAAATAAATAATATTATTGGTGAAATAAAGTGCTTTATCTCGGTTGAGGTGCTTATTTAATTGCTGCATTATCCTTTTTGCTTGTATTTATTTCATTGAGATTTGCATTCATGTATTCTACTTCCACCACAAGGTAAGAGCATTACCATATTGCGTTTAAGATTTGTACAAGATTAACCCTTAGACGTGGGACTTGACGGTGTTGTTTTTAGATCAGACTGTTTTTTTTTAATAGTCTGTAATTATCTTTCACAATATTTACAAGAACCCTTCAAACACATAATGTTAAAATCATGTTACTCAAATTGTTTAGTACATATCAGAGTGAGTAATCCCTAATGTTAATGCTTCCCCGCCCCCCCCCACCCCCCCATATTACACCTACACAAGTATGTCTCTGTATGTCATTCTCGTAAGCTTCCAAATAGAACTATCCATATTGTAATACACCTTTTTATACTGGCATCAATGCTGATTTAGCTTATGCATACAAAATGATCATTAATATTGGCTAATACTGCCCTTCTTGTAGAACGGAACAATGAAAGCTGGTGAATATAAACACAGACATACATTTTGTTGCCAAGTTGTATTTGCTGTGCAAGTAGAATACAAATAGTTTACTAAAATTAGCAATATAAAATAATATGAAGGTGAACGGTTTCAAAATGTAACATGATTAAATCAACTATTCATGTTCATGGTCCCAAGGTTCAACAAAAAATCGGGTCACTCCTTCTTCTGTTACAGTGCACCTCACAACTGGAACAATCTACCGGAGACTCTTAAAGTCGCAAACAGTCTAAGTTCTTTAAAGACTTCAGCCGTCTCACATTTTAATATGGTCTGTAACTGTTACATACGCCCATAACATATATTATCTTTAACTGTTCATGAAATGTCTTTATATATAATGTATAACCTTGTTCATTTATTGTAACCACGTATTGCTCTGTGCCCAAGATATACTTGAAACGAGAGGTAACTCTCAATGTATTACTTTCTGGTAAAACATTTTTATTAATAAAGAAAACATACTCCCTTTTGTTTTTCATGTTAATCTCAAGCATGGGAACTGGAATTTTTGGATGATTCTATGACAAGGTAGATACACTGTAAATAAGTAGGACACGTCTAAAAGCTTTTAACACCGTGTGTAATTTATCATTTACTTTATAGATCATACAGATCACATAAAATCTTCCTAACTGCAGATTTATTGAGTGCTGAGTAACTTTTCCCCTCCGCAGTTGACCAGGAATTTAGTCAATAAACATATTAAAGCTGCAGTTCAGTCTTTTTTTTATTTATTTATTTTTTTACTTCCATAGTTTCATGTGTGCAATCTCTAATTACCTAAAGAACTGTATAGCTGCCAGTCAAATCGTTCTCCATGTATTGATCGGCAAAATTTGGTGACATAATTAGAGCTGGCATATGTTTTTATTTGCTTCTGTCAGTCAGTGGAAGCTCATGAATATTCATGAGCACTCCTGCACTGACATGTGCTAGAGGGAGGGCAGGGCTGACAAAGGTGTGTGCCAGGGCTTGTGACAGGACATGAAGGGGCAGTGCCTTAGCAAATGGCTGTTAAAATAGAATACAAGAAAATTGGTCTTTCAAAGTTGTTGTTTTTTAAAACAGAAAATGCTAAAAGTATTTTTTCTTACTACAGAACTGATTTATTAAAAAAAACACACATGCAGGATATTGACTGAACTGCAGCTTTAAAGATGAATTTTGAGTTTGTGATAATCCGATATCGCCTGTAACCGATGCTACACATGTACCTGACCCGGGAAAGCATGGCAAGAAACAGAACATTGGGAATTGGGAATCTGTTGCCCAAACATCTTGAATAAAATAATATTTAATCTGTATGAGAAAGTTAGCCAACATATTTTTAACTCCTAAAAATAGACAGGTATTTTATTTACATTGGCAAAATCAATCCACTGATAATTATGATCAGCATATAGGTTTGTGTATAGGCACAAAACAGAAGCACTGAATAAAATATGTGAGCAAACACTTCACAGTAACCCCAGCTGTTCCAGGCATCATCTGAATGCTACTTGGACAGGTCTACTAACAAAAGGATTTAAATATTCACTTCCCATAAAATAGACGCATTAATTGTGTTAGACATATTACTTTGCTCAGGTTCACCATAACAAATGTCAGTACCTTTGCTTCAAGGCACTCTAAAGTAATTTCCAGGTCAGAAATCACTGCTGGAATAATGTGGCCTAATCTACTGCTCCCCCCCCCTCACTGCCTAAGGACATAAGCATCTCTCATACTGCAGCAGCAGCCACCGCCGCACGCATCTCTGCTATACTTGACTTGAAGGTTACAACCAATGCACAGGTAAGAAAAACACAGCATCACGACCTAAACTCACGTTGTACATGTACCAAGGTACATTCCACTTCTGTATTAGAAGTACAAAAATAAAAGATACAGGAAAATTGAAACATTAGATACAATCAATCGGCCAAAAAATCCAAAAGCATTTATTCCAACTCTATTCTGAATGTTTAGTGGAAACATAGAATTAATAAAGCAATAAAAAGTAGAGCAACAAGAAATAAATGTAGTAAAAATGCACAGCTGGATTTTTGTCTCTGAACGTTGATATAAAGCTCCAATCTATGGTAGAAAAATATTCCATGATCATTGTGACAGAAGGGTGGTAACCAGGCTCTCAAATAAAGGGTTACGGCCGTTTGGTTACCCCTGATCCGTACTAAGAGATGAAGAAGAGTGAGCTCTTTAGCCCAGTACTGTTTAATGCATAACTTGTCATTTGCGTTAATAAAGAATGTATGTGTTTTTGCGTTTCCAGGGATGCCAGCAAGCAGGGAATGCTAGGGTATGAGTTTCAAGGGGGGGTTTGCGAAGGAATTGTTGTCAGAATGTGCCTATGTAGTTGGTGTCCAGAGTTGCAGGTTCCCCTAAAAATGTACCCAGGAATCATGTCTAATTCTGGATACATGTAGGCACATTGTCCCGGCAATATCTCCCCTTGAAAACGGGTGAGTGACTCACCGCTAGGGTTCCCTGCTTCAGCACAGCCCAGAAAGGTAAATGGTGCAAAGGGATGCGATGTTTCCCTGTAACTATGAGGGGTCCCTAGGTTAAGGGGGTTACCCAGTTACTGCCCAGGTCACCCAGAACCTATATAGGGGTTCATGGGTTCTCCAACCATAGATGAGGTTGTGAGGGGACGAGTCCAAGTCTATGAGATAGTGTGTGGGGCATATAAGCTAAGAGAAAATAAAGTGCAGCTTCTTATTCTATTCCCCATACCCAGAGACTTAGGACACAGAAAGGTATATTTTATTAACATTGTGTTTTAATAGGAGATATACTGTTGTGCACAGTAATGAGCTGGGACTTTCAGAACCAATATTCCGACAGACCATCAGGGCTACCAAGTTGGTGCCAGTAAGTCTGTAGGACATCGGAGTTGAAAGCCACCAGAAGATGCCTTTGGTGTAAAGACCATTTGGGCAGAAGGGAAGGGCTCGAGTACCCACGTCCTGGGATGAATGGAAGTCGTCCCGACTACCATTTGCCCCACCAGACTTGGAGGAGCCTAAGGCCGCGCCTATAGTGCCGTCGATGGTGACGGCGACACGACGGGTGACATCACCCGTCGCCACAGGCGAAAGTTATAGTTCGCCGGGCGGTAGCGTCCAGCCATTTGATTGGTTCAAGGGCCGTAACATGAGGTGACAGCCCTTGAAAAATCAAATTTTGCCGGCTACCAGTTTTTGCTCCGTCGCATTGTCGCCGTCGCGCTTACTATAAGCTCACGTGGCGTCGGCAATGCATTTGTTTTCGGGCGACGTCACGTCGCCGGCTCTATAAGCGCGGCCTAACCCAGCGTGTGGCATCTGAATAGCAAGGGACTAGGTGGCAAACTTGCGCATGGCCCTTGGCAGATTCAGAATCCCCGCTTGCCCGGCTTCACAGGACCGGCATCGCTCTGATTGGCTGGAAGGAAAGTTCCCACGCTGTGATTGGCTATAGTATTTTGTGAATCAACTCCAAAATACTATAAGAAACCCCTGAGCCAATTAAACAGGAGATTCTCAGCGCCAGAAGTCAAGCGGGATTTTTGAAACTATTAAAAAGTGCTCTTGCGCGAATAGCAGAGCACCGGCTTCAGAAAAACTATCCGGAATATTTTCCAAGTCCAGCTTTTAGGGACCAAGTTCTCAAAAACGAACGTAGCGGTCGGGATTGTAAGCCGATTTTAGTTCCAGGACGTTTGGAGCTAAGTCCCGGTCAAGGAAAACTGTTTTAGGGTGCACAGCAGCTAGGAAAGTCTACTTTTTTACCCCAGTTTCCAAGTAAGTGTGTCTTTTCTTATGTAGTTTGGGTATCATTGTGTGTCTGCCTTTTTATGCGAATAAATTACAATTTATTTCACTTTACCTGTTTTGCTCAATGTATGATCCTAAATGCCTGGTCTCCCGTGTCGATCATCTTATTATTTCCAGTCAGGTGCTCATGACAAGAAATATTAATTTTGAATAAAGTTCCAGATCTAAAAGTCAGTTAGCATTGGCATCATGTCATGTACTCATGTCACAAGCTAATAATACCTTTGACTGTTGAGTAGGATGCCTCTTGTTAATTCTATTAAGGCACTAGTTTTCAAACCTCTCCTTGGGTTCTTAGCTAGACCAGGTTTCCGAGGCAACCACCTAACATTTGATTCATATGCAAATAAGGTGCAATCACCTGTGTGCAAGTACATTGGCTCTCTCTAAAACCTGGTATGACCAGGGATGCCTGAGGAGAGGTTTGAAAACCACTGATGTAAGATGCTTTTCCATCATCCTCCAGATATTAACATGCATCTGGGAACAAGGGAGATTTATCAAAATACATGCCCCAGCCCGAAATATCAATTGTGAGCCTATTTTTTCAGTATCTAAAATGACAAATATTAAATGTAGAGTACTAATGTCCATTGCCCATCAGAGATTGGAACCCTTCTCTCCTTCTAGGAGCTAATGTCCTAAGGTCAGTGGGATAGATGATATTTCAGAAGCCTAATTTATGGGAAAAGTATGGTTCCCTTTTATGGTTTTTTGAAATAGCTCCTTTAGATAAAAATATAGTGTACAAAGCTTTAGAAAGCATCACATGCCTCTTCCTTATGTTTGCTTACATCAGAACATACTTGAAAACGAGAGATAACTCTCAATGTATTACTTCCTGCTAAAACATTTGATAAATTAATAATAAACATACAGAAGATCCCGAGAAGGTTTGAAAACTTTGCATGCTATATTTGTAAGTTGGTCCATAACCGTTTAATAGACCAGCAGGTTCTTGGATCAGAAGGCTCTTTATATCAACCCTCCACATTCGAAGCTATGGGCTTCACCACAGACTTGATTTAAGGATTTAGGGATTAAAATCCAAGATGAAAGGGAGGACAGCAAACCACTCTATATGATCTTGTGAGAGGCCCTGGGGCAGCTCCATCCAAGCATCAGACATGTTATAGCAATTGTGTTAGACTATTGTGTACCGGTACTGATAGGAAGACAGAGCTTGCTGGCCTCAGGCTTAACAGAAGTGGCTCCCATCCTACCTCCTCTTAGTACAGAACTGATTTTCATGACATTGGCGTATCTATTCACAAACTACTGTATACTGTGCTGTACCAAAGGGGTTGCCATTTGTATTAGTTTAAATTGATATCTTCATGGTCTCAAACAGGCTCTTAAGATAATTTTAGTTATAGGAAATGTGCTGTATGCTTTATATAGTGTTCAATATTTATGATTGTCTTCTTTCAAAGATATGTGATCACTGTGCTTGAATAATTTTTCCCAAATGTCTAATTTCATTAGGTTGGTTCATGGCAGGTTGCTATAATTAGTCAATTCAGTCAGCAATGAGATAATGACCGACACTTCATTAGAATCATTTCCCAAAATAAAATGTCTTAATGGGCTGGAACTAGATCTTTTGGGAAACTTCTCAGGTAAGCATTGCAGGTGTTTCTGTGGAATGAAAACAGTGACACACTGGAACTCTTACATTGTTTTTTTCATGGGTTATTAATTCGTTCATTTCTACAACTGTTCTACCTCTCCCCTAATTACATATCATGGTATCATTTTCCAAATAAGAAAAGAGACAAAATTAGAATTTCAACCCTTTCCAATCTCCTTTACATTGAGAACTAATCCCCATGGTGACTGTCAGGGCCGCCAACAGAAATCGTACGGCCCAGAACCCCATGCACTGGTGGGGACGGTGATTAAGAAAGAGAAGCGCAGATTTAAATACAAATGAATATACAATGAGCTTCTCTGTGCAGCTTTAAAATAAACAATATCTAGAATATCGTGTGGAATTGTAAGTGAAAAATTAAAAAGCGCAATAGAGTGCTGACACACCAAAGTATCTCTAACTGGGAAATATCCCAGTACCAGTGAAGTGATTGTGGTTAGGTGAAGGAATCACTCACAGAATCTGTAGAGTGGTGGTCTGGTCAGGCGTAGCTCCCTCTTAAGAGAATAAATTTAAAAAGGAGTACATGGCATAATACAGTTTTAATGCACAAAATGGATTGAAGACACGAAATCCAGGGGGAGCATAGGGAAGAAACACAAATAAAACAAATCTAAGTGCAGTGGAACTATAAATGGGGAAGATGAGTTTCCAAAATCTTGGCTCCTGTGGAATGGCTACTTACAAGATGTAAGAGTCAAAACAGCAGGGTTGACATTCAGTCAATGGTGGATGTGTAGTATGGCAATCGTTTGGTGGTTCAGGCACTCAGGAAGGTAAGTCCCAGTTTTTGGCCCTCCGGAGACTCCGTAGCTGGTGGGGAAGAAGTCCAAGTCCTTTGCGAGCCACCGTATCTTGCTGCGCGCGCAGACACGGAAGTGCCGACGGTCGCCCAAAACAACGAGGATCGTAGTATCCAGGCGGCGAGCAGGGACTTACAACGCGCCTCTTCAATTTCCAGTGGCGGTACCAGAGTGGCGAGAGTGTGCCCTTAAAGCACTCACTGTGATTATATTTTCGGGAGAATGTGAGTGTGTCCTTCCCCCTGAATTCAATCCATTTTGTGCATTAAAACTGTATTATGCCATGTACTCCTTTTTATATTTTATTCTCTAAGAGGGAGCTACGCCTGACCAGACCACCACTCTACAGATTCTGTGAGTGATTCCTTCACCTAACCACAATCACTTCACTGGTACTGGGATATTTCCCAGTTAGAGATACTTTGGTGTGTCAGCACTCTATTGCACTTTTTAATTTTTCACTTACTGGTGGGGGGGGGGGGGGCATGTGCAGCAGGAGGGTGGGGGGGGGTGTATTATATGGCGGTAATGGATGGGGGTGGGGTATTATAAGGAGGTAATGGATTGGGGGGGTATTGTAAGAAGGTAATGGACTGGGGGGGTATTATAAGGAGGTAATGGACAGGGGGGAGCAATAAAAAGGAGGTGATGGACCTGGGGAGATTATACAAATGGATCAGGGGGGATATTATATTCGGGTTATGGACTAGGAGTGGGGGGTTATAAGGAGGTAATGGATCTACGGGGGGTATTATAAAGAGCTAATGGATCTAGTGGGGTATTAAGAGGTAGTGGACCAGGGGGGGAATATAAGGATGTAATGGACCTATGGTGGGGGGGATGTAAGGAGGTCATGGTCCTGGGGGAGCTATAAGGAGGTTATGGGTCAGAGGGGGGGTGATATCAGGAGGTCCTGGGGGGGTATAAGGGGATACTTTGGGGGAGGGTATATAGAGGTCCTGGGGAGGAAGGAGGAAAGGGGCTACTGGGCCTGGGGAGGGGGTTATATCGGGTACTGGGCATGTAGTGGGTACTTGTCTGGGGAAGGGGGTATAAAGGGGTACTGGGCCTGGGAGGGAAAATGATGTAGGGGGTGCTGGGCTGAGGGTATAAGGGGGCACTGGGCCTGGGGTATAAGGTGGTACTGGGCCTGGAATAAAAAGGGATACTGGGCCTGGGGTATAAGGGGGGTACTGAGCCTGGGATAAAAGGGGGGTTCTGAGCTTGGGGGGGAGGGGATACTGGGTCAGGAAGCATAGTGGGCTTACCTGGGGCCCTCGGATGGGCCTGGAGGCGCAGTGGAGGATCGCAGAATGAGAGCCTGGGGAATCCCCCCTTCCAGATGGGTGTCGACCAGCAAAGAGGATGGCCCTGCAGAGGGGGCCTGGGGAAGGGGGGGCAGTGGAGGGGGCCTGAGGAAGAGGAGGGCCCTGCAGAGGGGGTCTGGGGAAGGGGAGGGTCCAGTAGAGGAGGCTTTGGGGAAGGGGAGGGTCCAGTAGAGGAGGCTTGGGAAGAGGAGGCCCCTTCTTGCCTGCAGGCAATAAAGTCATGTCTCCGGCATGGGCGGCGGGCTCCTTGACTGACCGTAGTCCAGGCACCCCCCCCCCCCCTGCCGGCAGCCCTGGTGACCGTTATCGCTGCATTTTGATGTATAAGTCCCAAATATGTTGTTTCCTCTGTTTTATACTAACATAGCTCCCCCAAATAACACTACAGATCTCAATGTAACACAGAATATCACCGTTCCCATGGGATTCAATGGCAGTGATAATGCTGAATATCATAACATATACAACTACACCAGAGGAGACTATGAAACCGGCTGCATCTGTAACACAGAAAATATTTTTTCTTCGTTACATATGGTGCAGATTTGTTGCCCCAGAATTGTATTACTTTTGCCTTGATACATATACTCTCAAGTCGGCAAAGACTCATCATCTGAATAAATCACATTGACAACATTTTAAGACCATGAGAGGCTTAATTACCCCAAATACTTTGCATTGTGCATTGGTTCTTGGCTCAAACTCTAATAAATGTAATGGTTTGATTAGTATTAGCATTAGTATTAGTAGTCAGGAGGTGATAAAACACATTTCCTCTAAATTCTCATTAGATTTTTTATATTAGAATTGTACTGTTACAGTGTTAAAGAAAATGCACCCACTTAATAAACACAGCATCATTCCCCAACATAAGAACAGGCATAACAAATTAGCCTTTCACTAACCCTGTGTAGTGGAACTAATGGAAAGATCCTGAAACCGATGACTACGTGTTGTAAGATAGTTTTCAAAGTATATCACATTATTTGAGATGTTTGTGAAGTTTGAGATTATGCTGAAAAGTGTACAGTATGGAACGCAATATTTCTAAAATATATCCTAGTTTGGAGCCAATAGAAAGATGGCAGCACTCCCTTGTGTAAATGTTGTGTAGACCAGTCTGTACAAGGTAACAAAAATCAATAATAGCAGTTTGAGACGTTCTCATAAGAGCAGTCTAAACCAGCCCTGGAAACATATGGAAACAAAAAATGCATTACCCGCATATCCTTTATGTTACAGCCCGATGGTTCGGATCCCGGAGGGACCTTCTTCAGGAATGTCTAACCAAAGACTTTACACAACATATATTTAAAGCCAAAATTCTCTTGGGGTAGATGGAAACATGGCTAAGGTTGCTAAACAAAGTGAAACAACTACAGACATTGTGTGGCCCTTAAACCAGAGACCAAATCAAAACAATACAATAACTTGAGTGAGCACCCACATGATACACCCATCCAGCATATAAACAACACAGTGCAAGATAGTTATTTCTAGGAGGACGAGGAATCTCCCACACTGTGTATATAAATATATATATATTTAATTTATCACGCTAAGGCCACGCGTATAGTGCCCGCGACGGCGACGTCACCCAAAAACAAATGCATTGACGCCACCGCGTGTGCTTATAGTAAGCGCGACGGCGACAATGCGACGGAGAACGTTTTGGTAGCTGCCAATATTTGATTTTTCAAGGGCTGTCGCCTCATGTGACAGCCCTTGAACCAATCAAATGCCAGTACCCCGCGCCGCCGCCGCAAATCGAAATATAACTTTTGCTAGCAGCGACGAGTGACGTCACCCGTCGCGTCACCCATCTCAGGCACTATATGCGAAGCCTAAGGCAGTAAGTTAAAAAACAAAGTTGCACATATGTAGCGTATCGAAGGCGTAAGCTTGGAGCCAACAATTAACTTTTTGTTATTGCGGCCGATATATCATTTAACTAAAAGGAATTGGGAGTATTTCCACGTTTTCAAAATTGTTTCAATTCTTACAATAAAAGAAGTCCATATTAACATTGTTCTCCCAAACATAAAAAAATCATTAATACTATTAACTGAAAGTGCTAATGCACATGTTTTTATAATTTAGTCTTCATTTCTACAAATCCACAGACGATTACTTTGTCACGGCCAAGATTCACAGCTTCATTTGTGCCATATGTCCTTATTACCAGTGCCTGGGAGATTTAGCCTTTCCTAGATGAATTTCAATTACGTGTTTTGTTGTACATGTGTATGAATCATGCTGGATACACTCTAGCAGGATTACACATATTTAGTTTTTCAAATGTCCTGTATAAATGGTTTGTTACCGCCATAGCGTTCACATTAGGAGACAAAATGACAGAATATGATACCTACCACAAGTTGAGGGACGGCCAGTGGTTTTGCTTCTTTGCTTAAAGACACATAAGTGAAGAACGCGCTGACAGCTCGGTATCTTTCCTGGGAATCACTCACTAAAGTATCAGCATCCACAAATACCTCAATCTCCATAGATTTATGGCTAGTGAATGTCATGCGACCAGATATGGTAATTATGCACCCTGAAAAATAAAAGGATGGATCTGTTACTTTTTACATTGTAATGGAAATGTAGGACAGTACCATTTGGATTGCTCATGCAAGTAAGTCAAAAGATGGGCTAGGTGCTTAAGTGATGTGCCAGAAAGGGCAATACAGGTGTGTGAGTGAGTGCGCTGGTTCTGTACTCCTATGACTGTACAAACTGTGTAACATAGTAGGATGAAGCTTTAGGGAGATTGCTGCTTAAAGGCAACTGGAAGCTAACAATTGAAATACTCAGAGGGTTATTCATTAAGGTCCGTTACAGATTAAGACACCTGGTTATTGAAGCCACTCTTTGAGACCATGTGTAAGTTATGTCGATACACTTAAACGTTTTCTGCATTTACACTGCCTAAACAAGAAATCATTTATAAAACCCATAACATTTAACCATTATGCCCTCATAGTACTCAAAACAGGCTTCCGGGGTGTTCATTTTTCATGTTCTTTACTTATTTTCACACAATTGTCACATCATTCACATATTGTGCCAGCTTTTTTTACTTTACGTGACCTGGGTGGTGATGCCCGATTTAACCTCTGAAGCTGTTGCTTTAGAACAGGGGAGCGCAATCTTTTTTCTCTGCGCCCCCCTGCCGGCTGTTGCCCTCCCTCCGCGCCCCCCCCCCACCTCTTACCTCGGCTCCGGCGTCATGACGTCACGTTGCCATGGCAACGCGTCTTCAGAGCCAAGGTAAGTGCAGTTTACAGAGGCCTTCGCCACTTCCCACGCACTTAATTTAAGTGCCTTCGGTAAGTGCGCAGGGCCTCTGTAAACCCCGCGTCCCCCGCAAACAATCTCGCGCCCCCCCAGTTTGCGCACTGCTGGTTTAGAAGATCTTTTGTTCCTCGTTTTCAGTAGAGGATCATGAACTGAATCGACGGGGGAAGGGGAGGGGGCGGTAGAGCATTCTCACAAGGAAAAGAACAATTAAACACGTTTCATGTACATGTAGAGGCACTTCAGAGGAATCAAAGTATCCAGAGGAGCGGAGGTGAGAAGGGGATCATGTTGGGAGCTTGTGTACAATATCAATTAATAATCTGCACAGTCATGAAGTTAAAAATACAAGTCTAAATACGGTGGTTCAGTTTATGAATAATACTCTCAAGTGTAGATTTGAAAAGTCTTATCTTGCGTTATTATTGGGGAATTTTGAAACACAAAAATGTAAAGTAAATAAGCAATCATTCCCTACATTAGCAAGAGTAATACTGTAGTGACCGTGACTCCCTCCTAATAGAGGTAAATGAGAATTTTAATCCTAATAGAGATATATTAGTATTTTATCTGGTAGTGTTAGGACTTGCGAACAGGTGTCTGCCTTGACGTGGCTCGCAAGCTTACAACGCTTTGGCCAAAGAGTTAAACTAAATGACCCTATTTCAAGAGAATATATAAGTAATTTACTGTGTATTTCTGTCATGTTGGATGTAGCATTGGGCTTCTCTGTCGTCTGTTGTATACATATGCCACGCTCAATAGCACTCCATTTTGACATATATATTATATATATATATATATATATATATATATATATATATATATATATATATATATTGTGGGGGGCTCAGGGGTTCCCAAAAAGAGCTTGCTGGGGTTCTGTGTTTTGTTACAATAGGAATTTATAGGAAAATTATACGCAATATGTTATATAATGGATACTGTAACATTTACTGACAGCAATATGAACACTGCATTTTCTGTATTTGTATGATTAAATTTTGTATAATTTAATATATAATGTAATGTTTAGTAAAACAGTTGTTATATATGGAGATATACATATACTTGATGTTATATCTGGGTATATGATGTAACATTTTTTGTTGTGAAAAATAAAGAAAAATAGAATAAGTGAAAAAAAATAATACAAGTCTAAGAGATATAATGGAGTATTTGATCATTTTGAATTAAACGAATCCCACATCTCACTCCTAAATTCTGATACCTTCTCAATCACAAAGTTTAGTAGGATAATTTCACCGCACAAACTTCAACTCAGCTCAAAGTGAGGCTAGATTCCTTTAAAGGACCAATCCACCCTAACTCCCCTCCATTCCACTACTATCAGATCCGGGTACCACCTGGTGAGCGAGAGACTTACTGGTGAAGTTACAGATATTACTTCCTAGTTTTTAAAGAGGATATAAATGGCCATCCAATGGGAAGCCATGACCGATGATGTTGCAGCTGCCTATTGGCCTGAGATTTGGTAGCGATTTTGTCTCCCCTAAGGGAGATATAAACCTGGTAACTTCACCGGGAAGTATGGGAGTTTCTGTCACTGAAAATAGTGGCATTAGGCTTTAGGGGAATCTTGTAAATAAATAAATACATTTGGGGCTAAAAAAATTAATGAGTAGAAGTAACTGCTCCTTTAAACTATATTTTAGGTAAATACAATTTTCAGATAGGAGCAGCCCCTTGGTTAAACCATTTAGCAGTAAGTCACAAGATCGAGGCTAAAAATAACTATCTTCCCATTATTAAACATAGATAGCGGTCTCCCATGTCAAGCTTATTTTTACTTTGTGCAATTTCTTAGCTGTACATTATAATATTCACATTTTAATCTTGTCTGTAGCGGTTACATATGCCCATTATCATATACTGTATTCTCTCTATCTGTCCATGAAATGTCTGTAAATTCAATGTATAACCTTTGTTCATTAAATGCAACCATGTATTGTCATCATAACTCTGTGCCCAGGACATACTTGAAAGCTAGAGGTAACTCTCAATGTATTACTTCCTGGTACAAAAAAAGGAGAAGGTTCCAGGTCACTACGGATTTCAAAAGAATTTATTGAACAGGCACAACGTTTCAACCACCAAGCGTGGTCTTTCTCAAGTGAAGATATGATACTAAACAAAAATAGTCCACTACTTATAGCCCATACCCCAGGTGTAGTCATTTAAAAACATTCGGACTCTCCCACTCATGGCTTGCTGTAATGCGCATGCGCGCACATCCGTGATCCTGTCGCCTCTAGGTAACGTCATCTTTGGGGTAAGTCCTACCATCCGATAGGTCCTGTCTTCCATCACTGCTCCTCACGCTGGAGATCTTGGCATCCCATCCAGGCGCATGCGCGAGCGCATATCCAGCATCCCTTCTCTTTCTGATGACGTCATCATGTAGAGGCGTGCTCTCCAAAGGCCCGTCTGTCCCATGATGTCCTGCTATATACCCATAGTCATAGGGAAGCAGCACCAACAGTCCTGAACTGTATTATATGCAATAAAATCCCATTGTTGTCCTTTTTACACCATGTCTGGAGTCTTTGAGGGGGATGGGCAGCGGGCACATAGAGGTACATAGGGGAGGAGAGAAAAACCATAAGTGAGAGCCCAGTAGTAAAACATACAAGGTGATACTCACATACTTCCCAAGTTTAAAAAACATACCCAAGAGAAGTAAAAGTGAGGAG